>NW_027505359.1:0-134413 GCF_021521415.1 Bidens hawaiensis
GACTGAAACAAAAAAGTTAAACCAATTTCAATTTCTCATTAGATAATATCTGGATCTGAAAATGATTAAAGTTCATAAATCATAGCCTATATAACCAGCTTCTATGAAGGTTTACCATGTCAGCAGGTGCTGAGATCTGCTCGCTGATAGCTGCAAGAGTCAATCATGATGTGCTTATTCAGATTCGGGGCCAAGTTGAAAGCAGTTCATTTGTGCCATCGCCATCTACTTTGATGAACCTTGATTTTGTCTGCAAGAAGCACCATATATAAATTTATTTGATTTTGGGTGTATGTAATGAAAATAGCAATTTTTTTTTGTTAAACAGATCTATGCCCCAGAAAAAATCACTAACTTCTTTAATCATGTGCAAGTCTAACAAATACAATCTAATCTACTCGTCACATGCAAAATAAAAAATATCAATCTTAATACCCGTTGCAAAATAAACGTCAAAAATAAAAATCAGCCATGGAACTATTCATGACACATATTTTCCATCTCCACCTGTCGCAAATGATGGTTATACAGGCTGCACTAAAACCTTTCGAGTTAAACGTTATGGTTCGTCTCCATACATGATGCTGGAACAGAAACATTCAAATGGCTCATGACTTTAGTTAATCAAAGACCGATAACTGAACCATAGATAGTAGGTAGAACTTATTAAATACCGCGGTCACTGGTATCTAATAAGTTTTTATACCCATTTGATTATAGTAATATTTTTTTTTGTATCTTTTCTATTCTATTTATATTTATAGTAGGTAGAACTTATTAGATACCGCGGTCAATGTCATTCTCAATTTTGGCAAACTAATTAATTAATTCATATCAAACTTACCTCTTCATCATATTTGATTGGGAATCCACTACCAAAGAAAAAGTTCTCTGCAGATCATCCTACACTTGATGGTCCACCTATGCAACATCTTTGGTAAGTTTGAATCTTTTCTCATTAAAAAATTATTTAAATACATGTAAATGAATGAATACAATTACTTACTTTCTCCATGGGCCGAAACTGGATGCCATCTATCACTAACACAGAAGAATCATAACTCCCTAAGCTCTCAAAAATAGTTTCAAGATCAGCATTTCTACTTTCGCTAGTAAACTTATACAGTTTAGCCATCAACCATCCATCTTCTCTTTGCTCTGCAAAGTACAAAACCCAAGGATCTGTCCCTACCGTAGGTGCTACTCGTAACCATTTGCTTAAAGGGTGATTCTTTTTGATAATTTTGAAAACCAGGTTTACTGTATAGACTGTTTTTGGTGACAAGAATTGAGTTCGGACATGTGTCTTGAATTTCCTGTTATATGCGAGATAGCTGCCAAATGCGAATCTGCACCAACAAACAACAACAAACACCAACAAACATGATCCAATAGCTATGATTTATTCTTGGTCTTCCTAGGAAACTATTTCTTTTTACTATAACCCTCCCCTAGGGGTGGGATCCAGTGAAAACTGAAAACTCCTCTTAAAGAGAAAACTTAAAAACACCTAAAAACTATTTTTAACTTTTTTAAAATTTTTTTTTTTGAAGTTTCTGTTTTTTCCATTATTCTTATATTTTGTTATTGGTTCCCAAAAAAAAAACTTGTCGGTAACCTCGTCGGTGTACTGCACATGTGTAATGGTGTGCATTGCTTGTATGCAAAAGTGTTTGTATTACATAGTATACAACACTATTGCACATATTTGATACACACTATTGTATATATGCAATATAAGACTAATACGCACATCGATTACACATTAGTACGTATGTGTAATACAACATTAACGCGCATGTGCACTACATCGACTTTTATTTTTTTTTCAATATAATACAACACTACTAGACATATTCAATACACAAGTATTGAATATATACAACTAAACACTATTGAATTTAAAAATACATAGTAATACACATGTGTAATACAACGGTTTCGCACAGTAATACGTATGTGCATTACAGCGGGTTTTTTTTAATTTTTAATTTTTTTTATTTTTTTCGAGTGAAGGGGACCAAAATATAAGAATAATATCAAAAACGGAAATTTGAAAATATTTTTTTATATTTAATTAAAAATAATTCTTTAGGAGTTTTTAAGTTTTCTCCCTAAAGATGAGTTTTCTCTTGATCCTCTCCCTATATATATTATATATAAACAAAAAAAATGATGTTACATAGGGTTTTCACGGGTTTTCACAACTCAAGTGTGTTTTCATTTTATACTTCCCTATATATATTTAATTAAATGAAATGGAATATGTGGTTGAGATTAAATCTGGCAAAAAAGTCAAACTAGGAGAGAGAATAAAGATATAATTGGTTACACTAACTTTTACGTTCGTTACACATGTGTAAAAAGTCGACTCGGTGCGTAAAAAATTATGTAATTTTTTTTACGTGTATGTAACTTATATATATTACGCATGTGTAAAAAAAGTTCGAAAAAAAACCATTACAATGAGTTCTTTCGAGTTCTTAAAACTCAAAGGGGTTCTCATTTGAAATCTTCCATATATATATATATATATATATATATATATATATATATATATATATATATATATATATATATATAGGGTTAGGTTAAAATAAAAACCAACTTGAGTTGTGAAAACTCTAGAAACCCATTCCCAACCACATGTTTTTAATTAAAGTTTGAATCATGTGGTCCACAATTAAAGTTAATAAAAAATGTAAACATAAATATAACTTTTTCTCTCTCCTGAAAACATATAAAAAAATTAGTAAAGAAATGTTAAAAAATATCAAAACAATTTTTTTTTGTGTTTCGATGTTTTGTATTAAATGCTACAACATATATTACGTGTGCGAAAAAAAAACGATGTTACATAGGGTTTTCACGGGTCTTCACAACTCAAATGAGTTTTCATTCTATACTATATATATATATATATATAGGGGAGAGATATTTTGAGAACCATGTTGAGTTTTAAGAACTTAATTCTAGGCCACACATTTAATTAAATTGATTGGAATATGTGGTTGAGATCAAATCTGACAAAAAAGTCAAAGTAAGAGAGAGAATAAATATGTAAGTGGTTACACGAACTTTTACGTCTGTTACACGTGTAAAAAGTCGACTCGGTGCGTAAAAAATTCTGTAATTTTTTTACGTGTATGTAACTTACATATATTACGCATGTGTAAAAAAATTAAAAAAAAATCGTTACATTGAGTTCTTTTGAGTTCTTAAAACTTAAAGGGGTTTTTAATTGAAATCTCCCATATATATGTATATATATAGTCTCGATCAAATGGGAGGAAGATGAAATTACCTTGAGTTATATTCATGTGAATATTGATCCTTGTTATGCATACATGAAAGAGGAGTCAAACATTCTTCTACAGATATCATTTCACAATTTTCTCCATGCTTGTTTAATGAAAACCACTGTCCATGGAAGCTAAAATGGTTAAGTTGTGTTGATGAATTTAGTGTTATTATGATCATTTTAGTATAATTGAATTTACGTATCAATTCATCAAACTGAAATAAACATGCAGTAATATTCAATAGTATGCTAGCATTAATCAGCACAAATTGTTTTTTAGTAGCAAATGGTCAGCTGTGACTGCACTGCCTTGAAACTTTTTATTCAGGAACTACGCGTCACCCATAACTGAATAAAGTTTCTACTAAAGACTTTCTACTAATTGTGTTAACAATCAACAATTTTTAACTGTTAACATTCTTTAAGGGTGCGTTTGGTTCGTGGATTGTATTGGAATTGGAATTGGAATTTGGATGGGAAATGGAATTGGAATTGGAATTGGAATTGGAATTTAATGAATTCCATTGAAAATTGATATCTTGTTTGGTTATGCATTTGTTAAAGGAATTGAAATGTGAAGGCACTTAAAAAGACAAAATTGCCCTTTCAAATAAACAAATATAACCAACCTTACCACCAACAAAAAAAAGATCAGCTCTCTTTCTCTTTCAATCTGCCGACCACCACCACCGGTCACAATCATCAGGCACCACCACTGCCCCTCAGTTACTCACCAACGCCGGTCAACTACCGTCTCCGACTACCGCTAGCAATCAAAACTGATTAAGGGGAAAAAAACGGGGTGTGTTGGTTTAGATCTGGCCAGAAAATGCGGGTTTAGATCTGGGCGGAAAACGCGGTTTTAGATATGGCCGGAAAAAGTGGGTTTAGATCTGGCCGGAAAACGCAAGTTTAGATAGGCCGGAAAAAAGCGCTGCTTAGCCGGTGTTTCCAAGTCGGAAAAACATGGTTCATGTAACACCCCGACCAAAGGCGGATTATACATCGGGGCGCCACATATTGTTTCATTACTCGTGACACTATTGGGTGTCAATATTTAATAAATATATTCATTCACGCACGCGCAACGTAAACACGAGATAACATAAATCAATATATTATAAGGCAAAATATTCGAACAACAATAACTTGTCTTGATACATTTTAATCTAGGTCCAAAAGTAAAAACGTCCTACGTGTCCACAAGCTCCAAATGTAGCTACAGCAAACCTGAACATGTGTTAAAATAAAACGTCAAACACTTGCGTGTTGGTGAGAAATCAAGTTTAATACAATACATAGATAACAATAAATCTGCGCGCAACATGTGTATGTCTGGTTTTCAACAAGGGTGTAATCCGATCGGGACCAACTCTAAGATTCATACTCATAGACTGCCAGTGCTCACAATTGAGCTCACAAACAAGAAAGACTGTGCAAGTGTAAACAAAAGAGAAAATCATAAACGATAGTTCTCCCGTGTTCATCTAATGGTACCATGAGAACTGCGGAATAGACCGACAAGACGGTTAATGATCCACACATACAAATAAACAGCCAAGTCTACGTCCTCAACACATGGGATACTGCGCGACTAAAGTTCATAAACAAGTTTAAGACTCTAAGTTTGTATGAACACATGAACATCCCAAAACATTAAAAATAAAAAGGGATTAGGTACGAGATTACTCACTTGATAAACGGTGCGGTGTAAGATAAAGCAAGAACCAACTCTAAACAAGCACAAGTTAACCTATAAATAAGATTATTGTTTTAATGATTTGATTTAAGTCTTGATTATAAGTTAGCATAATTAATAAGTAAATTATTATATATAATATATATATTACCGGAAAAGCAGGGCAGAACAGGATAGAAGACGAAGGCAAAGAGAGAGGAGACGGCAGAGGAAGAACAACGGCAAGGAGCAAAGGAAGAGAAAGATAATAAGTATTTGTGTGTGTAGTGTTAAGAAAATGGCATTATTATTTATAGGGAAACCCTAGGGAACACAATCCCTAGAAAAGGGGAAAAGATCTCCAAAAAGCAAAAGATTCCAAAAGCAAAAGATATCAAAAGATATGGCAGCTGCAGGGGGCAAAGGAAAAGCTGACAGGTAACAGTAAACAGGCATGGGAGGGTCAGATAAAGGTACAGGTCAAGCATGGAAAAAGCAGATCTCAAAAGATAATGTCAGTCACTTTTTCTGTCAACCAATGGGGTTGGTGCGCATGCTGCGCCAAAAGTGGCTTTTCAGACACAAGATAGGTCGGGTCAATAACACAGGAGATAAGACATCACAAAAGTAAACGGCTAGATTAAACAGAAGACTTAAAGGGTTTAGCGCGAGAAGGCATCGAGCGCACGCGCAAGGGCGAAGGCAGACAGAGAACAGTCCACAGCGCGCCGCGGGAAGAACTAAAATCCTTAGCGCGTCGCGGGAAGAACTACCATTCTTAGCGCGCTGCGAGAAGAACTACAATTCTTAGCGCGTCGCGGGAAGAACTTCCGTTCTTAGCGCGCTGCGAGAAGAACTACAATTCTTAGCGCGCTGCGAGAACAGTTCGCCTCGCGTATCGCAGGAACAACTGGTCTTCGCGCAGGCTTCCTTGTAAGGAGTCTGGCGCGTGGAGCTGCGCAGACAACCTTAGGCGGGAAGGAACAAAGGACAGTTAGGGGTTCAAGGCTTAAGGGCGGAACAACGACAAGAGAGAGAAAGAGGCGGGATGGCAACAAGAGGGAAAAGAAGGCGGAAAGAGAGAAGAAGAGGGACGGGACGGCGGGAAGGAAAAGAGAGAAGAAAAAGGAAGGAAAATATATTATTATTATTAAAAGTAAAGTATAAGTATAAATAAATATTAAATCATAAAAGAAAGAGATCGGATCGGGGAAACGGGTACCTGGGTCGGGTCGGATCGGGGCAGATGCCACAGTCTCCCCTACTTTAAGAAATTTCGTCCCGAAATTTATCTCGAAGTAGGTTGCACAGAGAACAGGTGCGGGTACTTGATCTTCATTTGATCTTCCCTTTCCCATGTAAACTCGGCTCCGCGCTTGGACTCCCAGCGAACTTTCACGATAGGGATGCGACTGCGCTTGGTTTGCTTAACCTCGCGATCCATAATCTCAACAGGCTTCTCAACGAAATGCATAGATTCATCAACTTGAACTTCATCAAGTGGAATGTGAAGGTTCTCGTCAGCTAAACACTTCTTGAGATTGGATACATGGAACGTTGGATGCACATTACTGAGCGCGGGCGGCAGGTCAAGTCTGTAGGCAACTTTTCCCACACGCGCGAGAATCTTGAATGGACCAACATAACGAGGAGCAAGCTTACCTTTCTTCCCAAAGCGGACAACACCTTTCCAAGGCGACACTTTGAGGAGAACAAGATCACCAACTTGAAATTCGAGAGGCTTTCGCCTGCGATCTGCGTAACTCTTCTGTCGGCTTCTGGCAGTCAGCAGATGATCACGGATCTTGGCGATTTTATCGGTTGTCTCTTGAACAAGTTCGGGTCCTGTGATTTGAGCTTCACCCACTTCGCTCCAACAAATCGGGGAGCGGCACTTACGACCGTAAAGTGCTTCAAATGGGGCCATACCAATACTGGAATGATAGCTGTTATTATAAGAGAACTCGATCAAAGGCAGGTGCGAATCCCAATTACCTCCAAAATCAAGAACACAAGATCAGAGCATATCCTCAAGAGTTTGAATAGTTCGCTCAGACTGACCGTCAGTCTGAGGATGATATGCCGTACTCATGTCCAAGCGAGTTCCTAGCGCAGATTGGAGAGATTTCCAAAAGCGAGATATAAAACGGCCATCGCGATCGGATATGATGCTCAAAGGAGTACCATGGCGGCAGACAATTTCCTTGACATAAAGCTGCGCGAGTTGCTCAACACGGTAGTTTTCACGAATGGGCAGAAAGTGAGCAGACTTAGTCAAACGATCCACTATTACCCAAATGCTATCATGTTTGCTTGCTGTCAAAGGTAACTTGGTAATAAAGTCCATCGCTATACCTTCCCATTTCCACGTAGGAATTTCTGGTTGTTCGAGCAAACCAGATGGGCGTTGGTGTTCAGCTTTTACCTTAGAACAAGTCAGGCATTTAGCTACGAACACAGCAATATCCTTTTTCATACCGGGCCACCAATAAGTGATGCGCAAATCTTTGTACATTTTATCAGCGCCGGGATGAATAGAATACCGAGATTTATGCGCTTCACTCAGGATATCAGCGCGAAGATTCTCATCAAAGGGAATCCAGATGCGATTGAGATAGCAGAGAATTCCACTCAGATTAGGAACAAAATGAGCTTCCGCGCCACACGCTAACTCGGCGCGAAGGTTACCATTACTGATGGATGCGCGCTGCGCGTCACGAATGCGCGATTCAAGGTTGCTTTGGATCGGCGCGAAGTGAAGCTGCGTGCGCGGCAAGATACAGTTAAGCTGGCTGGGTTTTCGGCTGAGCGCATCGGCTACCACATTAGCCTTACCAGGATGATACCGGATCTCACAATCGTAATCGCTGATGAGTTCGTTCCATCGGCGTTGCCTCATGTTGAGTTCCTTTTGATCAAAGATGTGCTGAAGGCTTTTATGGTCAGTGTAGAGGATACACTTAGTACCATAAAGGTAGTGTCTCCAGATCTTCAAGGCAAGAACAACTGCGCCTAGTTCGAGGTCGTGAGTTGTATAATTCTTTTCATGAATTTTAAGTTGCCTTGACGCGTAAGCGATAACCTTGCCTCGTTGCATAAGTACACAACCGAGACCTTGGTTGGAGGTATCGCAATACACGACAAAATCATCATTACCCTCAGGTAACGCAAGGACAGGAGCTTCACACAACAAACGCTTGAGCGTTAGAAAGGCTTCTTCTTGCTTCGAGCCCCAAATATACGGTTTACCTTTGTGCGTTAGAGCTGTTAAAGGCAATGCGATCTTTGAGAAGTTCGAAATAAATCGCCGGTAGTAACCAGCTAAGCCCAAAAAGGAACGGATTTCGGTAGGCGTGGATGGCGTAATCCAGTTCTTGATTGCTTCAATCTTGGATGGGTCGACATGAATACCCATCTTGTTTACAACATGACCAAGAAACTGTACTTCATCCGACCAGAATTCACACTTGGAGAGCTTGGCAAAGAGCTGCTCGGCTCTAAGCTTTTGCAATACCAACCGAAGATGTTGCTCATGCTCGGCCTTGGTCTTAGAATAAATCAGAACGTCATCGATAAACACAATCACGAATTTATCCAAGAAAGGCCTACACACCCGATTCATTAGATCCATGAAAACGGCGGGTGCGTTGGTTAAACCGAAGGACATGACCAAGAATTCAAAATGGCCATAACGAGTTCGAAAAGCAGTCTTCGGAACATCCTCATCGCGGATGCGCAACTGGTGATAGCCAGAGCGGAGATCAATCTTGGAGAAACAAGAGGCACCTTGGAGTTGATCAAAGAGGTCGTCAATACGCGGTAAGGGATACCGGTTCTTAATGGTGAGTTTGTTCAACTCGCGGTAATCGATACACATGCGAAACGTACCATCTTTCTTTTTAACGAACAACACCGGAGCACCCCAGGGCGAAGAGCTAGGGCGAATGAATCCCTTAGCGGTCAACTCTTGAAGTTGGCTTGCCAATTCTTGCATCTCAGCGGGCGCAAGACGGTAAGGAGATTTAGCTACGGGGGAAGCACCAGGGACAAGATCAATACGGAACTCGACTTCACGAACGGGAGGGATACCAGGAAGATCATCAGGAAAAACTTCAGGGAAATCACGCACAACGGGGATATCGCGAAGCTTCTTTTCTTCAGCAGGTTTAACCACATGGGCTAAGAATGCAATACACCTTTTCCGCATGAGCCTTCGGGCTTCGGCGCAAGTCATAAGCTTAAGACCACTGGAGGGTTTCTCGCCGTAGATATGAAGATCACCATTTTCTCGAGGAATGCGAATCAACTTCTTGGCGCAAATAACTTCGGCGCGATTCTTCGAGAGCCCGTCCATACCAATAATAACATCAAAGCTTCCAAGAGGCATGGGGATGAGGTCGATCAGAAAATCGTTTTCGTTAAGGTTAAGCGTGCAATCCTTAATCACGGAGTTAATTAAAACAGTTTCACCATTAGCCAATTCAACAGAAAAATTTTCTTTTAAATCGTTGCGCGGTCGCGCAAGCTTCTGCTCAAACGCGCGAGAAATAAAACTTCGATCGGCGCCAGTATCAAAAAGTACAGAAGCATAAAATCCGTTAAGAAAAAATGTACCATTAACTACGTCATTATTCGCTTGCGCTTGGTGCGCGGTTATGTTAAAAGCTCGTCCACGCATCACTTGGATCGAAATCTGGTTCACCGGATTCGCTTGCGTAATCTGAACTTGTAGTCTCGGGCACGCGTTCCGGAAATGACTGGGATCACCGCAGTTAAAGCACGATCTGGGTCGGGGGTTTTGGTAGATTGGTTGTGGGTTTTGCGGGTAGACTGGTGGTGTTGGCGCAATTGGATTGGCGGGAAGGACTCTACAGTTTTCTGCAAGGTGACCAGCGCGGCCACATCGGTTACAAAGTCGACATGGGACTTGAGGTGGGTGGTGGAGTCTACAGGTTGGGCAAAAGGGGTGGTTTCCTGTGTAGGGTTTCTTAGTTGGCGGGGCAGGGAGTGCGGGATTGGTTAGGGCATAGTTGTGGACTACAGGGGGAGTTGGGTAGGCTGACAGTGGGTTAGGCGCGTATACTAGAGGTTGGTAGGCGGGTTGCTGGACTATGGGCGGGCTGGTAAGCGCGTAGACTTGTCTGCGCCTACGTTTCTGGTTATGGTTTGAGGGTTCTGGTTTGGTTTCTGCGGGTTCAGGGACAGTTTTGGTGGGTTTGGTCTTCTCAGTTCCCCGCAGGAACAGGGTTCCTGCTCTGACATGGTTGTCGCTGAGCACAGCGGCCAATTCGATGGCGTCAGAGAGGGTAACTGGGTTTCTGTGTAACACCCCGACCAAAGGCGGATTATACATCGGGGCGCCACATATTGTTTCATTACTCGTGACACTATTGGGTGTCAATATTTAATAAATACATTCATTCGCGCACGCGCAGGGTAAACACAAATAATATAAATCAACATAAATCAATATATTATAAGGCAAAATATTCGAACAACAATAACTTGTCTTGATACATTTTAATCTAGGTCCAAAATAAAGAAAACTTCCTACGTGTCCACAAGCTCCAAAACAGCTACTGCAAACCTGAACATGTGTTAAAATAAACGTCAAACACTTGCGTGTTGGTGAGAAATCAAGTTTAATAGATAATAATAGATAACAATAAATCTGCGCGCAACATGTGTATGTCTGGTTTTCAACAAGGGTGTAATCTGATCGGGACCAACTCTAAGATTCATAAGACTGCCAGTGCTCACAATTGAGCTCACAAACAAGACAAACTGTGCATGTGTAAACAAAAGAGAAAATCATAAACGATAGTTCTCCCGTGTTCATCTAATGGTACCATGAGAACTGCGGAATAGACCGACAAGACGGTTAATGATCCACACATACAAATAAACAGCCAAGTCTACATCCTCAACACATGGGATACTGCGCGACTAAAGTTCATAAACAAGTTTAAGACTCTAAGTTTGTATGAACACATGAACATCCCAAAACATTAAAAGCAAAAAGGGATTAGGTACGAGATTACTCACTTGATAAACGATGTGGTGTAAGATAAGGCAAGAACCAACTTTAAACAAGCACAAGTTAACCTATAAATAAGATTATTGTTTTAATGAATTGATTTAAGTCTTAATTATAAGTTAGCCTAATTAATAAGTAAATTATTATATATAATATATATATATTACCGGAAAAGCAGGGCAGAACAGGGAGGAAGACGGAGGCAGAGAGGAAGACGGCAGAGAGAGCAAGGGGCAAGAGAACAGGAGAGATTAAGTGTTTTGTGTGTGTAGTGTTATGAAAATATTACTATTATATATAGGAAAACCCTAGGAGACATAATCCCTAGAAAAGGGGAAAGGATCTTTAACAGGATCAAGCAAAAGATATCAAAAAGCATAAGAATCCAAAAGCAAAAGATATGGAAAGATATGGCAGCTGCAGAGGCAAGATAAAGCTGACAGGGAACAGTAAAAAGCATGGGCGGGTCAGATAAAGGTTCTGGTCAAGCATGGAAAAAGCAGATCTCAAAAGATAATGTCAGTCACTTTTTCTGCCAACCAATGGGGTTGGTGCGCATGCTGCGCCGAAAGTAACTTTTCAGACATAAAGCAGATTAGGTCAACAGCTCAAAAGATAAGACAACACAAAAGCAACGGCTAGATTAAACAGAAGAAAACTCAAAGGGTTCAGCGCGAGAAGGCTGGAGCGCGAAGGCAGACACAGAAGGTCAAGAGAGCGCGAGCGCGAAGGCAGTCAGAAACAACCTTAACGCGTCGCGGAAAGAACTACATTTCTAAGCGCGCCGCGGGAAGAATCACATTTCTTAGCGCGCCGCGGGAGGAACTAAAATTCCTAGCGCGCCGCGGGAAGAACTATAATTCTTCGCGCGTCGAGGGATGAACTACGATTCTTAGCGTGCTGCGAGAAGAACTACAATCCTTAGCGCGTCGCGGGAAGAACTACCGTTCTTAGCGCGCTGCGAGAAGAATTACAATTCTTAGCGCGCTGCGAGAAGAGTTCGTCTCGCGTATCGCTGAAACAGGTGGTCTTCACGCAGGATTCCTTGTAAGGGGTCTGGCGCGTGGAGCTGCGCAGACAACCTTAGGCGGGAAGGAACAAAGGACAAGCAAAGAGTTAGAAGAAAAAGAGGGAAACAAGGCTTAAGGGCGGGACGGCGACAAGAGGGAAAAGAAGGCGGAAAGAGAGAAGGAGAGGGACGGGATGGCGGAAAGAAAGAGAGAGAGAGGCGGGAAGGAAAATATATATTATTATTAAAAGTAAAATATAAGTATAAATATTAAATCATAAAAGAAAGAGATCGGGTCAGAGAAACGGGTACCTGGGTCGGGTCGGATCGGGGCAGATGTCACAGTCTCCCCTACTTTAAGAAATTTCGTCCCGAAATTTATCTCGAAGTAGGTTGCGCAGAGAACAGGTGCGGGTACTTGATCTTCATTTGATCTTCCCTTTCCCATGTAAACTCGGCTCCGCGCTTGGACTCCCAACGAACTTTCACGATAGGGATACGACTGCGCTTGGTTTGCTTTACCTCGCGATCCATAATCTCAACAGGCTTCTCAACGAAATGCATAGTTTCATCAACTTGAACTTCATCAAGTGGAATGTGAAGGTTCTCGTCAGCTAAACACTTCTTGAGATTGGATACATGGAACGTTGGATGCACATTACTGAGCGCGGGCGGCAGGTCAAGTCTGTAGGCAACTTTTCCTACACGCGCGAGAATCTTGAATGGACCAACATAACGAGGAGCAAGCTTACCTTTCTTCCCAAAGCGGACAACACCTTTCCAGGGCGACACTTTGAGGAGAACAAGACCACCAACTTGAAATTCGAGAGGCTTTCGCCTACGATCTGCGTAACTCTTCTGTCGGCTTCTGGCAGTCAGCAGATGATCACGGATCTTGGCGATTTTATCGGTTGTCTCTTGAACAAGTTCGGGTCCTGTGATTTGAGTTTCACCCACTTCGCTCCAACAAATCGGGGAGCGGCACTTACGACCGTAAAGTGCTTCAAATGGGGCCATACCGATACTGGAATGATAGCTGTTATTATAAGAGAACTCGATCAAAGGCAGGTGCGAATCCCAATTACCTCCAAAATCAAGAACACTAGATCGGAGCATATCCTCAAGAGTTTGAATAGTTCGCTCAGACTGACCGTCAGTCTGAGGATGATATGCCGTACTTATGTCCAAGCGAGTTCCTAGCGCAGATTGGAGAGATTTCCAAAAGCGGGATATAAAACGGCCATCGCGATCGGATATGATGCTCAAAGGAGTACCATGGCGGCAGACAATTTCCTTGACATAAAGCTGCGCGAGTTGCTCAACACGGTAGTTTTCACGAATGGGCAGAAAGTGAGCAGACTTAGTCAAACGATCCACTATTACCCAAATGCTATCATGTTTGCTTGCTGTCAAAGGTAACTTGGTAATAAAGTCCATCGCTACACATTCCCATTTCCACGTAGGAATTTCTGGTTGTTCGAGCAAACCAGATGGGCGTTGGTGTTCAGCTTTCACTTTAGAACAAGTCAGACATCTAGCTACGAACACAGCAATATCCTTCTTCATACCGGGCCACCAATAAGTAATGCGCAAATCCTTGTACATCTTATCAGCGCCAGGATGAATAGAATACCGAGATTTGTGCGCTTCACTCAGGATATCAGCGCGAAGATTCTCATCAAAGGGAATCCAGATGCGATTAAGATAGCAGAGAATTCCACTCAGATTAGGCACAAAATGCGCTTCCGCGCCACACGCTAACTCGGCGCGAAGGTTACCATTACTGATGGATGCGCGCTGCGCGTCACGAATACGCGATTCAAGGTTGCTTTGAATCGGCGCGAAGTGAAGCTGGGTGCGCGGCAAGATACAGTTAAGCTGGTAGGGTTTTCGGCTGAGCGCATCGGCTACCACATTAGCCTTACCAGGATGATACCGGATCTCACAATCGTAATCGCTGATGAGTTCGTTCCATCGGCGTTGCCTCATGTTAAGTTCCTTTTGATCAAAGATATGCTGAAGGCTTTTATGGTCAGTGTAAAGGATACACTTAGTACCATAAAGGTAGTGTCTCCAGATCTTCAAGGCAAATACAACTGCACCAAGTTCGAGGTCGTGAGTTGTATAATTCTTTTCATGAACCTTGAGTTGCCTTGATGCGTAAGCGATAACCTTGCCTCGTTGCATAAGAACACAACCGAGACCTTGGTTGGATGCATCGCAATACACGACAAAATCATCATTACCCTCAGCTAGCGCAAGGACAGGAGCTTCACACAACAATCGCTTGAGCGTTAGAAAGGCTTCTTCTTGCTTCGAGCCCCAAATATATGGTTTACCTTTGTGCGTTAGAGCTGTTAAAGGCAAAGCGATCTTCGAGAAGTTCGAAATGAAGCGCCGGTAATAACCAGCTAAGCCTAGAAAGGAACGGATCTCAGAAGGAGAGGATGGCGTAATCCAGTTCTTGATTGCTTCAATTTTGGATGGGTCGACATGAATACCCATCTTGTTAACAACATGACCAAGAAACTGTACCTCATCAGACCAGAATTCACACTTGGAAAGCTTAGCATAGAGTTGCTCAGCTCTAAGCTTTTGCAATACCAATCGGAGATGTTGCTCATGCTCGGCCTTGGTCTTAGAATACACCAGAACATCATCGATAAACACAATCACGAATTTATCCAAGAAAGGCCTACACACTCGGTTCATTAGATCCATGAAAACGGCGGGTGCGTTGGTTAAACCGAAGGACATGACCAAGAATTCAAAATGGCCATAACGAGTTCGAAAAGCAGTCTTCGGAACATCTTCATCGCGGATGCGCAACTGGTGATAACCAGAGCGGAGATCAATCTTCGAGAAACAAGAGGCACCTTGGAGTTGATCAAAGAGGTCGTCAATACGCGGTAAGGGATACCGGTTTTTAATGGTGAGTTTGTTCAACTCGCGGTAATCAATACACATGCGAAACGATCCATCTTTCTTTTTAACGAACAACACCGGAGCACCCCAGGGCGAAGAGCTAGGGCGGATGAATCCTTTAGCTGTCAACTCTTGAAGTTGGCTGGCCAATTCTTGCATCTCAGCGGGTGCAAGACGGTAAGGAGATTTAGCCACGGGGGAAGCACCAGGGACAAGATCAATACGAAACTCGACTTCACGAGCGGGAGGGATACCAGGAAGATCATCAGGAAAAACTTCAGGGAAATCACGCACAACAGGGATATCGCGAAGCTTCTTTTCTTCAGCAGGTTTAACCACATGGGCTAAGAATGCAATACACTTCTTCCGCATGAGTCTTTGGGCTTCGGCGCAAGACATAAGCTTAAGACCGCGGAAGGGTTTTTCGCCGTAGATATGAAGATCACCATTTTCTCGAGGTATGCGAATCAATTTCTTGGCGCAAATAACTTCGGCGCGATTATGCGTAAGCCAGTCCATACCAATAATAACATCAAAGCTTCCAAGAGGCATGGGGATGAGGTCGATCAGAAAATCGTTTTCGTTAAGGTTAAGCGTGCAATCTTTAATCACTGAGTTAATTAAAACAGTTTCACCGTTAGCCAATTCAACTGAAAAATCTTCTTTTAAATCGCTGCGCGGTCGCGCAAGCTTCTGTTCAAACGCGCGAGAAATAAAACTTCGATCGGCGCCAGTATCAAAAAGTACAGAAGCATAAAATCCGTTAAGCAAAAATGTACCATTAACTACGTCATTATTCGCTTGCGCTTGGTGCGCGGTTATGTTAAAAGCTCGTCCACGCGTCACTTGGTTCGAAATCTGGTTCACCGGATTCGCTTGCGTAATCTGAACTTGTAGTCTCGGGCACGCGTTCCGGAAATGACTGGGATCACCGCAGTTAAAGCACGATCTGGGTCGTGGGTTTTGGTAGGTTGGTTGTGGGTTCTGCGGGTAGACTGGTGGTGTTGGCGCAATTGGATTGGCGAAAAGGACTCTACAGTTTTCTGCAAGGTGACCAGCGCGGCCACATCGGGTACAAAGTCGACACGGGGTTTGGGTTGGGTGGTGAAATCTACAGGTTGGGCAAAAGGGGTGGTTTCCTGAGTAAGGTTTCTTAGTTGGCGGGGCAGGGAGTGCTGGATTGGTTAAGGCATAGTTATGGGCTACAGGAGGTGTTGGGTAGGCTGACGGTGGGTTAGGCGCATAAACTGGAGGTTGGTAAATGGGTTGCTGGACAATGGGCGGGTTGGTAAGCGCATAGGCCTTGCGCCTGCGCTTGAGGTTGTTACGGTTTGAGGGTTCTGGTTTGGTTTCTGTTGGTTCAGGGACAGTCTTGGTGAGTTTGGTCTTTTCAGATCCCCGCAGGAACAGGGTTCCTGCTCTGACATGGTTGTCGCTGAGCACAGCGGTCAACTCGATGGCGTCAGAGAGGGTAACTGGGTTTCTGGCCCATACAGAATCTTGAATTTCCATGGGGAGACCCCCAAGGAATTTCTCTATGGCTCGGCGGGAAGGGGTAACAAGGTGAGGGACAAGCAGGCTTAGTTCATGGAAGCGCGTCGCGTACTCGCGCGCTTCACCGCTGTATTGCTTAAGATTCCAAAATTCCTCCTCCAGGCGCTTAACTTCGTTGGGAGGGCAGAATTCTCGCGTAAGAATTTCCTTGAATTCCTCCCATGTCATGCTAGAAGCAGCCTCTGCGCCACGCGCATGAGCTACTCCATTCCACCATGTAAGCGCTCTAGATTCCAGGACACTGGAAGCATACAGGGTTCGTCTGTCTGAGGGGCATTGGGTGTGGAGGAAAGTGTTTTCTATTTTCTCAAGCCACTGGAGCATCACGGTGGCTCCTTCAAGACCTGTGAACTTTGGAGGGTTACCCGCGTTAAAGGATTTAATGTTATAACTAGAGGTGTTGGTATTGTTTTGGCTCAAAGCTTGGGCTATTGCGGCGGCCATTTCCTGGGAACGTTGCTGTCTACGCATGCGCGAGGCTTCTCTTCTCTGAAATCGGCGAGATAGCGGAGGCATTCTATAAAAGTTTTAATTTTAGTTAATATCTTGGTTTTATCGCAAAGTATAACTTTATAAAGCTTGGTTTCACGGAGTCAGTTACTGTCAAAAGTTAAAGTAAAATAAATGACCCTAAATGCAGACTTAATAAATGTAACAAATTCGAATCAAGAATCGACAATTAATGTATCACCATGACTTTCCGAATTCCCAATTTAAAATATACGAGCAAACGAGTATTGGAGATTGACGATTCATGTATCACCATGACTTTTCAATCTTCAATATAAAATACACAAGAAAATGAGTATTGGAAGTTGACAATTCATGTATCACCATGACTTTTCAAGTCTCCAACCTCAGAACATAATCGTAAATGGAAATTGAAAATCAACTATTCATGTATCACCATGACTTTTCGGATTTTCAAACCCAACAAATGAATATGTAAGAAAAATCAATAAAAATCGAAATTCAACAAAAATCGAAATATCGCGAACTAAAACATAAAATCATATACTGCGCAAGCGCGAGCATATTCATAAATAACGAGTAATTAACAATAAGCGCGCAAACATGAGATTTCTCTCATGCGCGAGAAGGGACTCTTAGGTATTCTAGGTCGTTACGTCTAACCACCTATCCTAAAGTCAACGAGCTCTGATACCAATCTGTAACACCCCGACCAAAGGCGGATTATACATCGGGGCGCCACATATTGTTTCATTACTCGTGACACTATTGGGTGTCAATATTTAATAAATACATTCATTCGCGCACGCGCAGGGTAAACACAAATAATATAAATCAACATAAATCAATATATTATAAGGCAAAATATTCGAACAACAATAACTTGTCTTGATACATTTTAATCTAGGTCCAAAATAAAGAAAACTTCCTACGTGTCCACAAGCTCCAAAACAGCTACTGCAAACCTGAACATGTGTTAAAATAAACGTCAAACACTTGCGTGTTGGTGAGAAATCAAGTTTAATAGATAATAATAGATAACAATAAATCTGCGCGCAACATGTGTATGTCTGGTTTTCAACAAGGGTGTAATCTGATCGGGACCAACTCTAAGATTCATAAGACTGCCAGTGCTCACAATTGAGCTCACAAACAAGACAAACTGTGCATGTGTAAACAAAAGAGAAAATCATAAACGATAGTTCTCCCGTGTTCATCTAATGGTACCATGAGAACTGCGGAATAGACCGACAAGACGGTTAATGATCCACACATACAAATAAACAGCCAAGTCTACATCCTCAACACATGGGATACTGCGCGACTAAAGTTCATAAACAAGTTTAAGACTCTAAGTTTGTATGAACACATGAACATCCCAAAACATTAAAAGCAAAAAGGGATTAGGTACGAGATTACTCACTTGATAAACGATGTGGTGTAAGATAAGGCAAGAACCAACTTTAAACAAGCACAAGTTAACCTATAAATAAGATTATTGTTTTAATGAATTGATTTAAGTCTTAATTATAAGTTAGCCTAATTAATAAGTAAATTATTATATATAATATATATATATTACCGGAAAAGCAGGGCAGAACAGGGAGGAAGACGGAGGCAGAGAGGAAGACGGCAGAGAGAGCAAGGGGCAAGAGAACAGGAGAGATTAAGTGTTTTGTGTGTGTAGTGTTATGAAAATATTACTATTATATATAGGAAAACCCTATGTGACATAATCCCTAGAAAAGGGGAAAGGATCTTTAACAGGATCAAGCAAAAGATATCAAAAAGCATAAGAATCCAAAAGCAAAAGATATGGAAAGATATGGCAGCTGCAGAGGCAAGATAAAGCTGACAGGGAACAGTAAAAAGCATGGGCGGGTCAGATAAAGGTTCTGGTCAAGCATGGAAAAAGCAGATCTCAAAAGATAATGTCAGTCACTTTTTCTGCCAACCAATGGGGTTGGTGCGCATGCTGCGCCGAAAGTAACTTTTCAGACATAAAGCAGATTAGGTCAACAGCTCAAAAGATAAGACAACACAAAAGCAACGGCTAGATTAAACAGAAGAAAACTCAAAGGGTTCAGCGCGAGAAGGCTGGAGCGCGAAGGCAGACACAGAAGGTCAAGAGAGCGCGAGCGCGAAGGCAGTCAGAAACAACCTTAACGCGTCGCGGAAAGAACTACATTTCTAAGCGCGCCGCGGGAAGAATCACATTTCTTAGCGCGCCGCGGGAGGAACTAAAATTCCTAGCGCGCCGCGGGAAGAACTATAATTCTTCGCGCGTCGAGGGATGAACTACGATTCTTAGCGCGCTGCGAGAAGAACTACAATCCTTAGCGCGTCGCGGGAAGAACTACCGTTCTTAGCGCGCTGCGAGAAGAATTACAATTCTTAGCGCGCTGCGAGAAGAGTTCGTCTCGCGTATCGCTGAAACAGGTGGTCTTCACGCAGGATTCCTTGTAAGGGGTCTGGCGCGTGGAGCTGCGCAGACAACCTTAGGCGGGAAGGAACAAAGGACAAGCAAAGAGTTAGAAGAAAAAGAGGGAAACAAGGCTTAAGGGCGGGACGGCGACAAGAGGGAAAAGAAGGCGGAAAGAGAGAAGGAGAGGGACGGGACGGCGGAAAGAAAGAGAGAGAGAGGCGGGAAGGAAAATATATATTATTATTAAAAGTAAAATATAAGTATAAATATTAAATCAAAAAAGAAAGAGATCGGGTCAGAGAAACGGGTACCTGGGTCGGGTCGGATCGGGGCAGATGTCACATTCTGGCCCATACAGAATCTTGAATTTCCATGGGGAGACCCCCAAGGAATTTCTCTATGGCTCGGCGGGAAGGGGTAACAAGGTGAGGGACAAGCAGGCTTAGTTCATGGAAGCGCGTCGCGTACTCGCGCGCTTCACCGCTGTATTGCTTAAGATTCCAAAATTCCTCCTCCAGGCGCTTAACTTCGTTGGGAGGGCAGAATTCTCGCGTCAGAATTTCCTTGAATTCCTCCCATGTCATGCTAGAAGCAGCTTCTGCGCCACGCGCATGAGCTACTCCATTCCACCATGTAAGCGCTCTAGATTCCAGGACACTGGAAGCATATAGGGTTCGTCTGATTGGAGGGCATTGGGTGTGGAGGAAAGTGTTTTCTATTTTCTCAAGCCACTGGAGCATCACGGTGGCTCCTTCAAGCCCTGTGAATTTCGGAGGGTTACCCGCATTAAAGGACTTAATGTTGTAACCGGAGGTATTGTTTTGGCTCAAAGCTTGGGCTATTGCGGCGGCCATTTCCTGGGAACGTTGCTGTCTACGCCTGCGCGAGGCTTCTCTCCTCTGATGACGGCGAGATAGCGGAGGCATTCTATAAAAGTTTTAGTTTTGTTAATATCTTAGCGCAAAGTATAATCTTATAAAGCTTGGTTTCGCGGGGTTAGATACCATCAACAGTTAAAGTAAAACATGAATTTGAATGCAAACTCATTACAGATAACAAATTCGAATCGAGAATCGACAATTCATGTATCACCATGACTTTCCGAATTCTCAATTTAAAATGACTAGTAAACGAGTATTGGAGATTGACGATTCATGTATCACCATGACTTTTCAATCCTCAATATAAAATATACAAGAAAATGAGTATTGGAGGTTGACAATTAATGTATCACCATGACTTTTCAAGTCTCCAACCTCAGAACATAATCGTAAATGGAAATTGAAAATCAACTATTCATGTATCACCATGACTTTTCGGATTTTCAATCCCAACAAACGAATATGTAAGTAAAATCAATAAAAATCGAAATTCAGCAAAAATCGAAATATCGCGAAATAAAACATAAAACCATACGCTGCGTCTGCGCAAGCATATTTATAAATAACGAGTAATTAACAATAAGCGCGCAAACATGAGATTTCTCTCATGCGCGAGAAGGGACTCTTAGGTATTCTAGGCCGTTACGTCTAACCACCTATCCTAAAGTCAACGAGCTCTGATACCAATCTGTAACACCCCGACCAAAGGCGGATTATACATCGGGGCGCCACATATTGTTTCATTACTCGTGACACTATTGGGTGTCAATATTTAATAAATATATTCATTCACGCACGCGCAACGTAAACACGAGATAACATAAATCAATATATTATAAGGCAAAATATTCGAACAACAATAACTTGTCTTGATACATTTTAATCTAGGTCCAAAAGTAAAAACGTCCTACGTGTCCACAAGCTCCAAATGTAGCTACAGCAAACCTGAACATGTGTTAAAATAAAACGTCAAACACTTGCGTGTTGGTGAGAAATCAAGTTTAATACAATACATAGATAACAATAAATCTGCGCGCAACATG
Source organism: Bidens hawaiensis (assembly GCF_021521415.1). Taxonomy (NCBI): domain Eukaryota; kingdom Viridiplantae; phylum Streptophyta; class Magnoliopsida; order Asterales; family Asteraceae; genus Bidens; species Bidens hawaiensis. Next base: position 21,325 of record NW_027505359.1, read on the forward strand.
TGTATGTCTGGTTTTCAACAAGGGTGTAATCCGATCGGGACCAACTCTAAGATTCATACTCATAGACTGCCAGTGCTCACAATTGAGCTCACAAACAAGAAAGACTGTGCAAGTGTAAACAAAAGAGAAAATCATAAACGATAGTTCTCCCGTGTTCATCTAATGGTACCATAAGAACTGCGGAATAGACCGACAAGACGGTTAATGATCCACACATACAAATAAACAGCCAAGTCTACGTCCTCAACACATGGGATACTGCGCGACTAAAGTTCATAAATAAGTTTAAGACTCTAAGTTTGTATGAACACATGAACATCCCAAAACATTAAAAATAAAAAGGGATTAGGTACGAGATTACTCACTTGATAAACGGTGCGGTGTAAGATAAAGCAAGAACCAACTCTAAACAAGCACAAGTTAACCTATAAATAAGATTATTGTTTTAATGATTTGATTTAAGTCTTGATTATAAGTTAGCATAATTAATAAGTAAATTATTATATATAATATATATATTACCGGAAAAGCAGGGCAGAACAGGATAGAAGACGAAGGCAAAGAGAGAGGAGACGGCAGAGGAAGAACAACGGCAAGGAGCAAAGGAAGAGAAAGATAATAAGTATTTGTGTGTGTAGTGTTAAGAAAATGGCATTATTATTTATAGGGAAACCCTAGGGAACACAATCCCTAGAAAAGGGGAAAAGATCTCCAAAAAGCAAAAGATTCCAAAAGCAAAAGATATCAAACGATATGGCAGCTGCAGGGGGCAAAGGAAAAGCTGACAGGTAACAGTAAACAGGCATGGGAGGGTCAGATAAAGGTACAGGTCAAGCATGGAAAAAGCAGATCTCAAAAGATAATGTCAGTCACTTTTTCTGTCAACCAATGGGGTTGGTGCGCATGCTGCGCCAAAAGTGGCTTTTCAGACACAAGATAGGTCGGGTCAATAACACAGGAGATAAGACATCACAAAAGTAAACGGCTAGATTAAACAGAAGACTTAAAGGGTTTAGCGCGAGAAGGCATCGAGCGCACGCGCAAGGGCGAAGGCAGACAGAGAACAGTCCACAGCGCGCCGCGGGAAGAACTAAAATCCTTAGCGCGTCGCGGGAAGAACTACCATTCTTAGCGCGCTGCGAGAAGAACTACAATTCTTAGCGCGTCGCGGGAAGAACTTCCGTTCTTAGCGCGCTGCGAGAAGAACTACAATTCTTAGCGCGCTGCGAGAACAGTTCGCCTCGCGTATCGCAGGAACAACTGGTCTTCGCGCAGGCTTCCTTGTAAGGAGTCTGGCGCGTGGAGCTGCGCAGACAACCTTAGGCGGGAAGGAACAAAGGACAGTTAGGGGTTCAAGGCTTAAGGGCGGAACAACGACAAGAGAGAGAAAGAGGCGGGATGGCAACAAGAGGGAAAAGAAGGCGGAAAGAGAGAAGAAGAGGGACGGGACGGCGGGAAGGAAAAGAGAGAAGAAAAAGGAAGGAAAATATATTATTATTATTAAAAGTAAAGTATAAGTATAAATAAATATTAAATCATAAAAGAAAGAGATCGGATCGGGGAAACGGGTACCTGGGTCGGGTCGGATCGGGGCAGATGTCACAGTTCAGACTCGCCGGAATTGTGTTGGTGGTGGCCGGAGAAAATGGTGGTGGTAGTTGGTGAAGTGGTTGCTTCTTGCTATGGTTATTTAAGTAAATTTTTAACATTCCTTTGAAATCCCATGAAATCCTTTACAATATGGAAGGAATCTAAATTCCATCAAATAATGAATTTGATTGGAAAGTAAATCCAATTCCAATTCCTTTTCATACCCAACCAAAGAGGTTAAGCAATGGAATTTAAATTCCAATTCCCTTCAAATCCCTTGAAATCCTCCAACCAAACAAGCCATAAAGGTTTTTGGTCTAATTATAGTGCAAGCTATGAGTAACATTCTATAAATCAGACTTTATCATGATATATATATATATATATATATATATATATATAGGGAAGGGTTATCCTAAAAACAAGTAGTTTCCTAGAAAGACTAGAAATAAATCATAGCCATTGGATCATGTTAATCAATAGTTGAGATTTAAAATTACCAAAAACCGATATAGTTTCCTAGAATTACTCTTTCATAATTATAATCGACATAGTTTATTAGAATTATTCTTTCATCATAGGTTATATTGCCATATGTCAAAAATCTATTGGTTCTTACCATTTCTAGGAAACTCCTTATTTTTATTTGAACCATTTTCTATATATATATATATATATATATATATATATATATATATATATATATATATATATATATATATATATATATATATATAGAAAAGGGTTCAAATAAGAATAAATAATTTCCTAAGAATGGTAAGAACCAATAGATTTTTGGCATTTGGCATTAAAACCTATGGTGAAAGAATAATTTTAGGAAACTATGTCGGTTATAAAGGTGACAGAGTAATTCTAGAAAACTATGTCGGTTTTTAGTAAATTTAAATCTCAACCATTGATTAACATGATTCAATGGTTATGATCTATTCTTACTCTTCCTAGAAAACTATCTCTTTTTATTTTAACCCACCCCTATATATATATATATATATATATATATATATATATATATATATATATATATATATATATATATATATATATATATATAAAATAGAACCTCATAGATATTATAGATCTAAATACCGTTTTTCCCATGTTAAGGAGCACCCCTTTCAAGATAAGCATGTGTATTTCCTCTTGTGATCCATAGATTAGCGGAGGCGTTGCACTCTTAATAATCTTTTCATAGTCTTTACTCTCTTGAATTTCAAGAGCAATCACTTCTTCATACTTGATTCTCTCATCGTGCGTCTTTTGAACTTCAAGTGCAGTCTCAAGTTCTTCCACGACCCAAGCCATAGTTGGTCGTTGTTTATTAGTTTTCTGCAAGCACTGATATGCAACATTTGAAAATGTTTTCAAAGAGCTCGGATCCATTTGTTGCTTCAACTCTTGAAATATAATATGGTCAAGCTTATTCAATTCGTAGCTTTGTTTCCACATTGGTACTAAACTATGAAACCGAGCATCACTATATTCATAGCATAATCTGCCACACAACACTTCAAATAAAACCACACCAAAAGAGTATACGTCTGATTCTTTTGTGAGGCAATACGTCTCCAGATATTGAGGATCTAGTTATCCAGGGGTACCTACGACGTTGGAGAAAAGAAATGAGTAGTGCTGATTAGCAGGACCTATTTTCGACAAACCGAAGTCAGAAACTTTAGCATTCCAATTTTCATCCAATAAGACATTGGAGCTTTTGATATCTCGATGAAGAACTCTTTGTTGTGTCCCGTTAGGATCATGAAGATAACTTATTCCTCTTGCGGTCGCAAGGCATATCTTCAAACGTTGACTCCATGTGAGAGAGGTGGCACTTAAATGGCGATCAAGACTTCCATGAGCTGCATGCTCGTACACAAGGATCTTCTCATCATCCTCGTTGCAAAATCCGAGAAGGGAGATGAGATGTTCATGCTTGTAAGTAGAAAGCATCATAATCTCTTTGAAGAACTCAAGGTCTCCTTGCCCATATCTACGATCTAGAAGCTTAAAAGCAACCACCATTTGCCACGTGGAGTGAAAGATTGATCCTTTATAAACCTTTCCAAATCCACCAATCCCAATGATGTTGTCAACACCAAAGTTGTTGGTGGCCGATTTTATGCCTTCAAGTTGGATATTAAGATGATGAAACTCCTCCATTTGTTGATCAAACAGTAATATAAAAATAACTACAAATATACCTGAAAGGAAATGCTTGTTTAGGTATAATATAACTCATCATCAAACAAAGAGAAAAGTCAAGCCTTTAGGCGCGTTAAATAGTGAACAATACGTGTTGAATTGTCAAATTTTCATTGTTGAAAAGTTGTTTTAAGTAAACCAAATACTTGGAATGAAAGAGAAAAATCGATGAAGACTATATACGTTGGACGAAGTTCTCTCACTTTTTTATATCCAAACTATTAATTAAATTTGGATTTGTTTTTTGAACGACCAAAAAAAGTTTTATTAACTATCACAACGGTATAGCAAGTTACTAACTAAACTAGGTACATCACAATCACCCGATGGCAATTGCGATTAAAAACAAATACATCCAACCTTTTATACCTCCTTACACGCGCATCATCTAAAAATCAAAGACACACCTTCTTGCCTCCTTCATTTTCAACTTATTCCGAAGCCAAACAGCATGGAACACTTTCTTCTTCCATTTTGAAAGTCCTGCATACTTGTACATCTCCAATATGTCACGAAGTGTCAAACGCATAGAACAGAACTTTACACAGTTGTGCAGCCACTTGCCAAATTGTCCGGGTGAAACTGCATGATATAAAAATATGTTCTGCCGAATCTTTCCTATCACCACAAACCGGGCAAAGAGTCGACGGGACTAGCACGTTCCTTTTTGCTAGCGACACCAAAGATAGTGCTCTCTCCAATTCGGCCCTCCATGCAAGTATTCCCACTTTCTTCCGGAGCCAATTATTACAAGTAAACGTAAAACTGGACCCTGCCTTGTATCCTTTGCCATCCCACACTGAAAATTCATTGGATCCATCTAATAGCCAACGCCATTTATCATCTTGTTGTGGTTCCAATGTTTTAATCGTTGGCCAAGAAATCTAGAGATAAACCAGATTAGAAATCATAGGTTTTTTTAAAAGAAACTTGATCATTCAATCATAATATTTTCATTCATAGCCTAATAGGAACACGTTTTGACCATTATATAGCCATACAATTGGAAAATAATAACTTCTTTAAACTACCCACTAACTAAACAAATAACTGACCACCAATTTAATCAAAAGAAAATGCATGGAACCAAAACTACTAGAAACCCATGCTGTGTTCATGTGCATGGATGTGGCACACATCATGATAGTAAGTCGATTTGAGATGGCTAATCTCCCAATTGATAGTAACCCTTTGAGCGGGTTGGACTCCAAAGAAATAGAGAGAACAAGCTCTAATTTTACTTCAATATTCTTCTTAATGTTATGCTTAAACTTGCAATGCCTTTTATAGGCTTGCACTTAAAAGTAGATGACCTAAATAAAAGGTAACATGACAATGAACTAGACCACTAAACTAAGATAACTTCCCACTAACCTAAAACTAAACAAACAAGTAATGAAATTCAAAGAAACTAGTAAGTAATTAATGAGTTGAATGGTGAACATGGGTCTTGCACGTATCACATCACATCTCCGCTGTTCAAAACCACCTATTTGCATATCCGTGGGCGGCTCTAAGAGCGGGCAATGTGGACGTCCGGCCGTGACATATCTTTTTTGGGGCACAAAAAAATTTAAAAATTCCCGATGCTGTATATAATATTGGGAATTTTTATAATACGCAAGAACTTTTTAGTCCCACTTTTTTTAAATTATCTAAAGATTTATGAGCCCATTAAAAATTGAAAAAGATCCAATCAATCGATAAGAGTTAAATAGAAAAAAGGAAATGAAATAGGCGGGATAAAGACGTCGATTTTGAACACCAGCGGTCACGTTGCATTTATAAAAAAGAGTTTTTCGAGATTATAGATATTGAAATCTTATTTATTTATTTATGATCCCAGAGTCCTAAGAAAAAGTTAATGAAATATCAGAAAAAGCAAAGCATAGACTACTAAGAATTAATTCACCATATAAATCCTGTGGATTAGCTATTAGGCTGAGGGGTGTGGGGCTTCAACGGGGGCGCTAGAGCCCCTCCGCTCGCGCCCCCAAACGCTAGCACCACACCCCCGGGGCGCGAGAGGGGCGCGAGAGGGGCGCGAGCACGAAAAACAAAGCAGGCGCAAGCACCTTCGCGGGACGAATATGGCGTAAAGGGGCATGGGAAAATGTGAAAGAGCCGTTGGAGCTTAAAAATGAGCCGTTGGGCTCTTATTTAATAAAAAAAAAGTTTTTTCTTCCTATATATAACCCATTTCATCTAAAACAATTATCACAACTTCAAAAAAAAAACCCAAAATCAACTCATCTTCCAAACTTTTTTTTAAAAAATGGCTGGAAATTGGTACCCAAACCTAGATTCAGATTATATTGACGACGATTTATGGTCGTCACCGGACCAACCGATGTTTTATTCGGAGCCGCAACAATCATCCGGCTTTCAACCATCTAACATACAACCGTCTCCTAACTTTGTTGTTCCGGAGACACAAGAATCACACGGTGAAGCTACGGGACAAAGAAGACGCGTCCACCGGAAAAAACAAGTTGCAACGGACGGGTCGGGACCGGCTTCGACTCCGAGGACGAAACGGAAAACCACTCCGTGGTCATCGGATGAGAAGGAAGCCTTGTGTCGGGCTTGGATAGTCATTTCTGAGGATCGGCGTTGCGGTAATTGTTTTAACGTTTTTAAAAATGATTTTTAATAAAAAAGTTAAATAAAAAAGTTAAATGACTTACAAATTTATTTATTCATTTTGCAGCCGACTACCAAAAGAGCAAGATTTTTTGGACAAAGGTTAGGGAGACGTTCTATACGCTCGTTGGGAGTACAGAGCGGAACGCCGATATGATTTCGGGTCGGTGGTCCGAAATCAGAAAATTTGTCGGCTTGTTTACTAATCTTTTCAACAGGAACAGCGGTCGTATGAGACCAAGTGGCAGTGATGATTTGGCGGTTTACAATTTCACTGTCGAAGAGTGGAAGCAGGAGTGTTTGCGGAGGTATGGGACGGTGAAGACGTGAGACGATGTAAAGTTGTGGGAGAGGTTGAAAAGGTGTTCCAAGTGGGTTGAGCTGGTGGCGCCGGACCTTGATGCGGAAGTAGGGCCGAAACGGACTAAAACTAGTTCGTCTGGAGCGTATAGCACTTCCGCCGGGTCGGATTGCCGCGTTGGATTCGACCTAAACATTGCGGGGGAGGAAACGTCTTCACCGCCGAGGAGGCGGCCATTGGGACGGGACGCCAAGGGGAAAAAACCGGCTGATGGGGAAGCCGTAAACATCGCCAATCTTGTTGAATCCCTCAATAAATTCAACAAAACCATGGAGGTGGTCTCTAATGACAAAAAGGAAAAAAGTCGAATGAGAGATTTGGACTTCCTTACTAGAGACTTCAGTAACCTAAATCCGGTCGATCAAATGCTAATGGAAAAGCAAAAGGAACGTATCCGAAAGAGGTTGATCGAAGAAAACCAAGCCGAATAATAAGAATAATGTTTTTTTTAGTACTTTTATTTTTATTTTATTTTTTGATATTAATGTATTTTTTTTTAATGTGTGTTTTTTTTAATAATTTATGAGTTTTTTTAATAATACGTTTTTTGAATATATTTATAAAAAAATAAAAAAAAAAATCCGCTGGAGCCCCTGCTGGAGCCCCTCCACACCAGGGCCAGGGGCTCCAACGGGGGCTCCAACAGCCCCCTTATCCAGTTTCTCTCTCTGCCACACGTCACAATATTATTGGCTGGAGCCCCCTCTCGCGCCCCCATTAGAGCCCCCCCACACCCCTCAACCTTAGCATTGAAATAGCATTATTTTGGCAGGGCATATGATTTGTCAACATCTAAGTTAGTTGTTGAATTTGTGCATTTGAATCATCGAAGAGTGATGACGTTAGCCGCAGGGATCGGGTACGTGCTGCTAGCGCTGGGGCCGTCACTGGGTCTCTTCGTCACTGTAATATCCACTAAACCCTTCCTCGTCCTCCTCCTCCTCTCCAGGTAGGTACTTTTACTCCCTCTTATTATTATTATTATTATTATTAGGGTTTATTGCTATTAGGAATTAATAATTGATATTTCAGTTACTAATTACTATATGAATTATTATATGATGATGATGATGATGATGTTAGGGTTTATTATTTATATCATTATCATTACCGGCCGATTCATGATCATACACAGCTAGCTACTAACTAATGTCTGTTTGTATTATATATATATGTAGTACACTGCTGTGGCTCATTAGCTTGATTCTGCTCTCTGCATTTTGGAAGCTCTTTCTTCCTATCAAAACAACCCAATACTGGCCTTATCTCATTCTTGTTACAACTTCTGTTCTTTTCCAAGAAGCTCTTCGCCTCCTCTTATGGAGAGCTTACAAGTATGTTGCTTATTCTCTTAATTCCAAGCTGTTCTGTGCTCACAGGGATCTGCTACATGATTAATAAAATAATATTATATACCTACTTTTGCATTGATCAGGAAGATGGAAGATATGTTGGATGCCTTTGCTGACAGGGTTGCTAAACCGCGCCTATATCTTACTGATAAGATGCAAATCGCCCTCGGTAATCATCATATACTTTGCTTTATAGACCGATATCGAATTATTATAATAAGAAATGAACTAAAGTCCTACTAACCTAAAGTATCATGCAAACAATAGTAAAATAATATTTTAATCTATTTGCTAAAATTAGTTAAGAAAATCCCACGGTTGATTATTATTAACTTGTGTACAGCTGGCGGTCTTGGTCACGGTGTGGCTCATGCAGTGTTCTTCTGTTTGAGCCTATTAACTCCTTCATTTGGTCCCGGAACATTTTATGTTGACAAATGCTCATACGCTCCATTTTTTCTTATTTCTGGTGAGTATATCTTCAAAACCTAAGTTATACATACAATGCAGTAACTCAGTAAGTAGCATTGGTGTATTTTTTGCATGATAAGAAACTGTGAAATGCTTTTATAATATCATATCAAAAATCTACTCCCTGTCCCAAGAAAAAATCAGTGTTTTTTTTAATTATTTATTATCTTATTGGGAAATTTTCCATGTTTTCGGTTGTTATTGCCACAAATTGTTGCTGTTATTGGTTTTTTGGTGCACGAGATTACTTTTATAAAAACTGAGTATAACTGCATTAATGTTAGAAATATAAGTTGTCGGCCTGCTTCTTCCAATTTTCTTTTCATTTAATCTATTTTTATAATATATTAAAGGGATAATTTCATATATCTCACTCAAACCTTATTGTAATATCATATTTACCCAACAAAAAAAAATCATAAATCGAATATACTCATTTTCTAACATTCGACATTTTCACCCTTCCCTACAGCTTGCATTATGATATGAAAATTTGGAGTTAAAGTGAAGGAGAAGGGTATAATGACCATGTTATAAATTGTAGTGACTGAAACATGTAAAATGGTAAATATGAAATTTATTTTGAATAGGTATCTTTTGATATGAATTTTTTTGGTTGGTAAATATGATAATGATATGCAAGTTTTTAATGGTATATATGAAATTGCTTTTATATTAAATGGGTGTTTGGGTATGCGTTTAGAAAGTCATAATGTGATTTAGAAGGAGTATATTTGATATAAGTTTTAGAAGCATAATTTGTTTAACCAAACATTTAAAAACTGATATTTTGCAGCCATTATTTCGCTTGCATTTGTTACAATCCACACCTTCTCAATGGTAATCGCATTTAATGGATACGCTCAAGGGAAGAAGAGTGATCAGTTGATCGTGCCAGCTGTTCATCTAATTGCTGGAACATTGGTAAGACATGTTTTTAGTAATCTTAACACATGAAATTTCATATTTACCTATTTCATTAAATATGATTCATAGTGTGACCATCATACCCTTCTCTTTCTCCTTTAACTTAAATCCTTACACAACAGAAGAATTTTATGCCAAAAATATGAAGATGTCTATAGTTTTGAAGTTTTAGATTATAATTTTTATTATGTTATTTTTACAACCATAGTTAACACATTAGTTTTATTATTTTCTGTTGCTGAAAAGTTGTTTTGTATGTGATGTAGACTCTTGTAAATCTGGCATCAGGTGGTTGTGTCGTGGGAATTCCACTGTTGTATATCGTGGCATTGTCGACTTTAGGATACTGTGGGAAGATGGTGTGGGGGAGGTTGACCGAGACTCAAATAAGGTTGGCCCATTAAAATCAATGATAGATTGGTGATCTGGATCCACAGTTACTAGTTTCCAGTGTTGAATTATTGTTATATTACTATGACTCATGGAAACGAGATGATGGCGTTTCACTCTTGTATGTTCATGACATTGCCTTTTCTGGTGTAATAGGAAGGATCTCTCTCTCTCTTATCAAAGAGCAAGTCTAAAACATAATTTTACTTGCTTTTCAAGTTCATTTTTATTATTATTATTATTATTATTATTATTTTGATAATTTATTTAAAGACCATCCAAATTTTCAGAGTTCCACAAGTTATCAAAAGTATTAAAATGATCAAAAAGAAGTCATTTACATTTTTTATTGGTGGTGTTCCGCCTCATTTTGGTGATAAAATATATGGAAAATGGTAAATGACATGTTATGTCTGTAATTCATTTATAAAGTGAATTTGTTAATGTGAGATGATATGAAGTTTAAAGATGTTTTTGTAAAGGGTTTACTCTATAAAATAGTAACCAACTTTTAAAGTTGTTTTAATCAGGTCACTGAACAAATTTTTGTTTTCAATCATGAAGTTTCTTTTTTGTCCCAATCATAGATATTTTACTTGAATAGTTGGTAATTTAGGTTTTTTTTTTTTTTTAAATATTTTGGCTTGAATAACAACTTTTAAAGGTTGGGAAAATTAGTAAAAAATGCGAAATGTAATTTTAAAATTCCGAAAAATTGCAAAAAAATTCGAAAATTTGCAATAAATTGCGAAAATTAAAATAAACTTGCAAAAATGTTACAAATTTTTTTTATTTAAAATTGCAAAAAACCACCACTTTCATTATAAATATTACAGCCTTTTATAAACAATACTAAATTTTTAACAAAAATTTGAAAGCTTACGATCCTTTTTATTATATTGTTATACGAGAATATGACTAAATAATGATAAAATTTCAACTTTACCATGTCAAAATAAAATTTCAACTTTACCATGTCAAAATAAATCAAAGTATACAAAAACATCTAAAATGCTCAAACGATCAAAATACACCAAAAACCTTATAATGTCAAAATAAACCAAAATAAATCCAAACGATTCTGATATGCCCAAATGGGTCAAAATACACCAAAATACCCCACAAATATAGACGAAATACACCAAAAATACGCCCAACCGGGTATACTCACCTACTCTACCCCCTCACGGGTCACACTTCTTGACTCTGCCTTTTTTATTTCTACCTTTTGCTCTTGCCACCTTAAGTTGTGGATCTTTTTTCTTCTTCGTTCACGACCTGATGTTATGTCCAGTTTTTTTGCAGATTTGACAAGTCATTTTTCTTGCAGTTCTAACATTTTTGTTTTTCTTTTCTTTCTCTAAAGGGTCTCTTTTCCTTTTCATTGTCGGTCTACCGGGCATTCGTCTTTCTTTTGGAGGTAGAGGTTTAACAAAGTGCATTTAAGAAAGGATCGTTAACACTAAAGTCATCATTATCACATATATCTTCTAGGTTTGCCTGACAAAGTAAGTATAATAAGTATCGTTAGTCATAAAATACCTTGAAGTTAAATTAATAATTAACGAGATGGTCAATATACTATATTCGGACACAACAATCAAAAACTTTGAGCAAAAAATCCTTTTACTATTCAAGAAATGTTTTGTTTTATCCTATAAAATGCTTCAATCTGCTAAAAGAATCTATGAGATAAATCCTTATCAATAACAAAAAAGAATCACAAACACTCTATGACGAATTTAATTATTATTTAGTGAAGCTAATAGGTACGGTTCCGAAAGATGACCAAATAGCACCAGATGGTAGCAGTGGAGGCAACTTTACTATATCAACCTGGTCAAAACTAAAGCACAGCCAGCACCAAGGTATCACTTGGATTTCTTTTTTTTTTTGTTTTATAAATGTTGTTTAACGGTTTGTGTACTCGTGTTCATGGGTTGGTAGGTCCAACTAGCACGAACCCAAAATTATGACCCGAACACGACCCGAAACCTAATTATATCATACACATGAACCGAACATGGCATTCGTATTTGTTGGTTATTTTCTCTTTTGCACCAAGATTTTATAAGAAGTTTGGCTTCTTTTGATCAAATATATGTGTGTGAAAGGTCACTAATAATTATATGAAATACCAAAATCATATCAAGAACTGTTAGTGATATAAAAACCGATGAAACCAATTAATGTTAGTGATATCCTTTACTTTTAGTGAAAATAAAAAACCGATGAAACCAATGTAATGCTAGTGATATAAGTGAATGTGGCAGTGGGAGGAAAACGATGAAACCAAACGATACCATAAAGGATCGGTTTTAATTTCTAACGGTTTGGTTTTTGTTTTCAATAATAAAAAACCGTTAGTAACAGTTGGCTCATGGCATTTTATTGAGCAGTTGGCGTGCACATATTAAGAAGAAAAGATAAGATAAACACACATGTGGTTGTTCGATTGGTATTGAAATAATGTTGTCATCGTCGTTGGATTCTCCGAGTTCTTGCTCAATAGTGTTTGCTGAATTGGGTTCTTGATTCGATATCAATCTTGATTACGATATGTTCTTGATACACAGTAGAGGGTTGATTAAAGAAGAAGGTAGGGCTGATAGGGATTACCATATGTTCATGATTTGCAGATGATTGATTGAAGAAGAAGAAGAAGAAGGTAGGGTTGAAGAGGATTGATGTGTAGAGAATGAATACATGTTCTTTTTTCCAAAGATAAATTTATTTTATTATTATAATAAACAAGAAATGCGAGAAATTTATCAAAAGTCAAAACCATTGATTATATGTGAATGATAAACCAAAGGTTGTATATTATTGAATGACAAAGAGGGTTACAAGAAGCTGAATATAAAGACTAAAATATTACATATTAATTCCTCTAAATATCATAAATACTGGTTTAACATTCCCTCGCAAGTTGAGAACGAGAAACGACCTGCAACTTGGACCTTAAGGATAGAAACCGTTGAGATGGTAAAGGCTTTGTGAAAACATCTGCGATCTGATCACTTGTAGAGATGAATTGAACTTGTAGTTGACCTTGGGCCACTTGTTCACGAACAAAGTGGAAATCTACTTCGACTTGTTTTGTACGCGCGTGAAATATAGGATTTGTTGAGAGGTAAGTAGCCCCTAGATTGTCACAACAAATTGTAGGGGATGTGTTTATTGAAATGCCTAGTTCATGTAGGAGGGACCGTAACCAAATTATCTCTGCCACGGTATGATCAGCCAATGCTTTGTACTCAGATTCAGTTGAGGACCGTGAAACAGTTCGTTGTTTACGGGCAGACCAGGAGATGAGATTAGATACTAGATATATAATGAACCCTCATGCGGATCGACGGTCGACTGGGCAACCTGTCCAATCTGAATCAAAAAAAGCCTGAACCGGTGAAGTGACAGCATTTGGCCAGTAAGCTTAAGTGAAGGCTTGCAAGGTGGAACCCGAAGCATGACGTATAAAAAGGCCTAAATCCGTAGTCCCCTTGAGATATCGAAGAATGCGTTTAACCGCAAACCAACGATTCTCGGTTGGAGCATGCATAAATTGGCATACACGATTTACAGCAAAAGCAATGTTTGGACGTGAGAGAATAGCATACTGTAAAGCTCCAATGTAACACCCCGGCTAAAGCGGAAACGCCTGAGTGTGACGTACAGATTTCTCAAACACACGTAACACTATTAGGTGACCATAATAACATTATTTCATTTAAATCTTCATGTAACACAAGTTTATCAAATAATACAATTTGTAACAAATAAATAAACAAATGATAAGTTGTTCTTTGAATATCGTATAGGCATGCTATGTGTCTTCTAACTTTCATCCTCGTATCTTTACACCTGTAACATATGTATAAAATATGGTCACTATGAACATAGCTGGTGAGATTACCACAGTTTGATATAATACGTAAAAATCATACAATTCATGGACAAGTGATAAACGAGCAAGTAAAATCCTTTCCAGTTGGTATCAACCAACGTACTCGGGTAATCGCGCAAGTAAAGTCCTTTCCAGTTGGTAACAACCAACGTACTCGGATAATGAGGCCCTTTTCCACTCGATACAAATGGACCTGAGTGCAAAGGGGGGGGGGGGGGCGTATGATCATACTTATTGAGGCTACCACGTGCAAGTAAATTCGAGCAAGTAATCAAGTAACACACAAGTCCATATAGTGAATTGTAGTTTGTAATCGAAATAATAAATACTTGAAGTTTTGTAGGATACATATGCTACCCCAAAATATGTAAACGTTTAAAAAGGGATGGTGAGAAACTCACCATGAAATTGAAGATAAACATTGCAGGGAAACCGAAAGCACGATAATGAAACCGAAGCAACCAAAAGTGCGTTACAGAACCCGAAAGATTGAACTTCTTGAACTATAAATAAAAATAAATACGGAAATTTAAAGATTAATTAACGGGATTATACGGTTAATTGTTTAGTTTTAAAGATGATGCGCTATATATTTTATTACTTTTAGGTGTGGAATATTTTAATATTATTCTAAGCTTAACGGTGTTTTTAATGAACAAAATATTATTTTAACTTATTTTTTTTATTAATAATTTAACACAATTATGAGAAATATAATGTTTGCGAATTACGGATTTTAGTGATAGTTTTAACTCTAATTATAAGGGTTAACGAAATTGAATAAAGTTATCTTTAATGGTTTTAACAAATTATTATTACCTAATTAAAGTTTAACGAAATCAAAGCTAACGAAACTAATATTAAAGTTGCAACGAACTATATTATTTAAATATTATTTTAACTAATAAATTATTATTAATATGAGAATTAAATTATTTACGAGGCACGGATTTTATCTTAAAACAACTATTTTAGTGTTTATAAAGATTAACGAAAAATAATTATAAAGTGAACGAGATGTAAATAAATATAATATAATTTTAACGGGGTTCATGAGCTTACGAATATGAAAAAGTTGGGGTTTTGGATGAAAATGATAAAATTTAGTTATAAAATAATTTTAGTTGATTTTTAATAACCTTTAATATATTTGCTATGATTTTTAAATAATAAGAAAAAGGTTTGAAATATAAATAAACAACAACAATCTAACCCAGGTTCGAACCAGGATTCTTTGTTTCAAACTCAAGTGTACTGACCAACTGATCTAGTTCATTGATTGATTTTATTTTAGAAGCAATAGTATATAACTAATAGTACAAGTTTATCTTCAACCTAACAAATCCTAGGATTTCAATTCCTTTCGTTCCATGTTTGATCAAACGAGTTTAGGGCTTTTGCTTTGTGACTTATCACGATCAAAATGAATATAAACATTACCTGGTATGGTGTCGGAATGATGGTGAACACGGCTCGCCGGAAAAACGAACTTTGAAGTCCGATTATGCGATTTAGAGTGAGTTTTATTGTATAATTAGTACTTGTGAACGAGTTTGGACGAAGATTTAGAAGCCATTTATAGGTGAAAATGAAACGTATTATCTTAAATAGTCGTTATTGCATTGGGATAAAAATCCGGCCGCGGTTACGGGGATTACGGGTTTAATTACTCGCTTTTAGATTGATATAACGCATTGTAAACGTTGCTTGATAGTCGCCGCTATGGTCAAAGGACGTTATTGGTTTTATTTGAGCTCGTCGGATACTTCGCGGCCTCGCCGGAATTTCGGCCGGAAAGCGAACGGGAACAGTGGGCTGGGAGATGATTTTTATTAAATATATTATTTTAAACAAACTTTCAGTTTAGCCCCTGAGTTTTCAAGATACTTTAAAACATAATTAAACTTAATTTACACATTTAACCTTGAACTTTTTGTTGATTTATAAATTCGCTAAGATTAATATACATGGATAGTTTTCGAATTAAACCCGTAAATTTTGTGGATTGATTATACATTTAAAACTTTAAATCTCGGCGTTTCGTTTATTGAATAAAATGAAAAGAAAACAAACGAACGATGAACGTAAATCATCGAGAATATAATGTTAACGATGAATAACGAACAAGAATTCATGTAAATGATAAATCGGGTCGATTTAACGAATTTAATATAAAATACATTAAATGAACTTGAGATGGATATAAATATATACATATATATATATATATATGTGTGTGTGTGTGTGTGTGTATATATATATATATCTTTATAAACAAAATCGAAAATTTAAAATGGGCTGGGTTTTCGGGTTTGAAAAGTAACGAATGTTACATTCAACGATATGATGATACTTCACCGGGTCTGATTGAAGTGGACTATCATCAATGGTTAACCCTTGGGATGTGCTCATTGGAGTATTCATCGGTTTGTAAGCAGAGACGCCGGAGCGGTGAAGGATATCTAAAATATATTTTTTTTGTGACAAGATCTTTTTTATGATGAACCACTTCAATTCCCAAAAAATAACGAAGCTTGCTTAGATCTTTGATGGCAAATATGGAACTCAGACAGTGAACAAGACCAGTAATAGCTGAGTTGTGTTAGGATTAAACACACACACGAAACTGAACACGCACACGAAAGCAATAACGAACACGAGGATTTAACGTGGTTCGGTCTAAACTGACCTACGTCCACGGGTGACAACTAGATATTCTTTTATTGAGTGACAAAGATTACAAGTGCATGATGTGGTTTATATAGATATTGAACTAGGGTTAGTAAATTATTAAGCAAGAAATTTAAACCGGGTCGGGCTTCGGTCTGGCCACCCTACACCCGTCTGTTATTTGGACTTCAAATAATAAATCGGGCCTAAACAAAAGGCCTACGAAACCCAACAATCTCCCACTCGGAGGCCTTGAGCACTCTCGTCTGCACTTTTGATCGTACTTTTGCAATCTAAACAGTTAACTTCCTCTAGTTGCCACCTTCTCATCAATGAACCTGAAGGCCCGTTGAAGCTCCCCGGAGCTCCAACAAGTCAGACACGGCTAAAACTACCCCTGGCCCGTTCTCTGTCCTTACCGGCTCCCGCTGTAATGAACTACCGGATCCTGAGATAACCTGAGAACAAACACTCTCCATATTCAGCAAGTAATTCACTGTAGATACTTTTGCAGCTGGAGTACTTGTTTTCTTAATCCACTGTCGACCTGGAAATGTAACTGAAACACGACCTGTGCTCCCACTGTCACGATGTCCTCCGACTGATTTAACCTTCTTAGCTTGTTCATCCTAAATCTTCACTTTGGCTATAGGTTTGTTACTTGCAAAACGGATCTTCTTCTGCCCACGAGATTCTGTGAACCAGACTTTGTCTTTCATTGGAACTGGATCAACTCCTTCCGGTGATATATCCACCATATATAACGATCCCTTTTCTTGCAACGAGCAACCACAAGATTCCCTTTGACTACTTTCCACTACCCATTCCCGAACTTAACATCGTAACGCTGGTCATCCAACTGCCCGACTGAAATCAAACGTTTTTTCAAACTTGGAATAACCCTCACGTCTTTCAAAGTCCAAGAAGTACCGGATGAAGTTATTAAATCAACATCTCCCATACCCGTAACCTCTAAAATTTCATCGTTAGCTAGTCGAACCTTTCCAAAATCCCCAAATTTAAGATTCTTCATCGTTTCACTACAGTGAGTGGCATGAAAAGATGCACCAGAATCCATCACCCAAGCATCAACGTTACTCTCAGCACTGCAAACCAAAGCCTCATCACTACTGACCCCGTCATCTGTGTCGTCTTCTGTAACATTCACCTCTTTCTTACCATTCGGACACTGATTCCTGAAGTGCCCCTTCTCTTTACAATTCCAGCATTCAATATCTTTACGAGTCTTAGACTGACTCCTCTTCCTTCTCCCACTTCCTTATTGTTTTCCCCTACCTCTACCTTCTATGACTAACATATTGCCTGATGATTCACCTGAACTTTTGCGTCTTGAATCTTCTCCCAGAATCAGGTCCCGAATCCCATCAAAAGTAATTTTTGTAGACGAACTACAAACTGCAGTCATTGTTCGCGACCAACTGTCGGGCAAAGAGGATAATAGTAAAAAGCCATGAACTTCATCATCAAACTTAATGTCGACTGACACTAAGCAGGACAAGATCGAATTAAGATTATTGATATCCGTTGTAACTGACCCACCCTCTTTCATTCTTGTTGTCACTAGCTCTCGGATAAGATAGACCTTATTCGCTGCCGAAGGCTTCTCATACATGTTGGATAGTGCCTCCATCATACCACGTGCTGTGGTTTCTTTCATGATGTTAAACGCCACATCTTCCGACAACGACAAAGTAATACAAGCCCTAGCTTTCTTGTCAAACTTCTTCCAATCATCATCTGACATCTTTTCTGGTTTTTCATCCTCAAGCACTACATCTAAATCTTTCTGACAAAGTAGCGCCTCAATCTGCATCTTCCACCAACCAAATTTCTGTCCATCAAACTTCTGTATCGAAACCTTTCCGTCTTCTGCCATTACAATAACTAAAACGAAAACCTGGATAAAAACAGAGACAGACACAGCAATAGCATGGGCCTGAACTTAACGGTTGTTCTACTGAACTCTGTTAAAAATCAACCTATTTAAACGCAGCGTAAATAACGAACTGCAAATCAGAAACTGAAATTTTAAACTGAAATGATAAAACCTGACAAACGCGGTTGGCACTGGTTTTGGTTTTTTTAACGCTTATTCTGATTGACAACGGTTCTTCAACAAAAATAGAATCTTGATTCAACTGTTCTTGGCTCGTTCTTTGCAAAATTGGATCTCGATCCCTTTCTTTTTTAATTTTGTTATTCTACCAAATTAGAATTTTGGCACAAACAAAAAACAAAACAAAACTGATCTTAGGGCTTGGCAATCTACCAACACACTTTGTTAACCAATTGAGAATGCACGGCCCAAAATAAAAATGGTTTTATATGCCCAAAAATGTTTCTGCCCTAAAAAACTCTTTTTTGCGTACCAACTTCCCAAATACTTGGAAACAGGTCCCTGCCTTGCCAAACGATGGCAAACTTTTGATCTTCGGTCAAACGACTGCCGGAAAATCAAATAGTTAACCGGCGACGATCTTGTAGTTGTCGGTGGTGGTTGTCGACTATGGTAATAAGTGGTGCTGGTGGTCAATTGCTTTCGAAAACGGAACCAAAACTCAAATCGCCGGCACTAGCGGTGTTGCGACAACCACAACAAGCTACCGTGGTGGCGAATCGGAAGGCCAAAAAATCTCTTGTCGGCGGCGGCGGAACCCTAGCAATTACTAGCGGTGACGCGGCGGCGTAAGAGGCTGGTTCAACGGGTTCTTTGTGTGATCCGAACCTAAGCTCTTGATACCACTTGTTAGGATTAAACACACACACGAAACTGAACACGCACACGAAAGTAATAACGAACACGAGGATTTAATGTGGTTCTGTCTAAACTGACCTACGTCCACGGGTGGTAACTAGATATTCTTTTATTGAGTGACAAAGATTACAAGTACATGATGTGGTTTATATAGATATTGAACTAGGGTTAGTAAATTATTAAACAAGAAATCTAAACTAGGCCGGGCTTCGGTCTGGCCACCCTACACCCGTCTGCCTTTTGAACTTCAAATAATAAATCGGACCTAAACAAAAGGCCTACGAAACCCAACAAGTTGCTGTTGCCGGCAATGATGATATCGTCCAAAAACAAGAACATAAACTAAATTGCCACCATAGTTGAGAATAAACACCGATGGATCAGTTTTGGATCCACAAAATCCAAGTTGGACCAGAAGTCCAGTGGCGGATCTAGAACAAAAACTCAGGGGTAACCTTAAATTTTTTTGGACCTAGCGACTTTGACAAAGCCAAAACATTTTAATATAGAGGGTCCGGGTTAACTTTTGTTGTTGTATTGACGATACGATATTATAGCCTACTATCTTTTTATAGTTAATGTATTTTTTTAAACAACAATAATCAATGCATTACTAACATCAAAAAGTCACTTTTTTTTAGCATTGCCTTGATATCAAATTGATAGCTAAATGAGTTGATAAAAAACTCTCTTAAAAAGAATAAATTTAGACTCCGAACAATAATAAAGATTTTATTCAAATATTAATTTAACATTACTTAGACTACGAAGTTGAATAAATATTAATACCAAGTTAATAAAATAAAACTATTATTCAAATACTAATTACAAGTTAGAATAAAATAGTTTAAAACTTGCTTCTTAACGTTCACTATCCAAGAAGGCTCATTCATTTCCTAAAGAAGGCCCAATTCTTTATGACTTATTAGTCATTATTTTATAGTAAAATGGGCTTTGGCTTAGTGTTTAAGAAGGCCCAATTCTTTTCTAGGTCTTCTTCTTCATCCTTACATTAGTTACACTGTTCCTGTTGCAGATTTGCAGCACTGCAAGAGACAGCATAGATACATCCTGCTGTCTCAAAGCAATAATTTTCGCTCAGGGGTATTCTAATATTTGCTCAAGGGTATCCTAATACATAAACGGAACATAATGGAAAAATTTTGCCATAAATTTGCACTTAGTCGTGAACGTTGAGGGGTAACTCGGGCAACCCCTGGAGACACTGTAGATCCGCCCCTGACCAGAACTATAGACAAGCGATTAAACCAGGGCCGAGGGGCTTGTTTAAGCCCATAGAGAGATTTATGTAGAAGACACACATGATTTGGTTTATTCGGATCAACAAAACCAGCTGGCTATCTCATGTAAATTGTTTCTTTCAAATCCCCATGTAAAAAAGCGTTTTGTACATCCAACTGATGCAAAGGCCAGCTATTTGTCATAGCAAGAGACAAGAGAACCCGAAGTGTGGTTGCCTTTATTATCGGATTAAATGTCTCATGATAATCAATTCCGGGTTGCTGAGTACCCTTTTGCAACAAAACGTGCTTTATGACGGGTAGCATTGTCTTTTGCATCTTTCTTTATCTTGTATACCCGCTTGCAGTCAATAACATTAGCTTTCTTGGCATAAGGAACTAAAGACCATGTTCCATTCTTATGAAGAGCTTGAAACTCCTCAGTCATGGCATGACGCCACTCCAAGGATTTGTTGGCAACGGTAAAGGATGTTGGCTCGATGAGAGAGGAGGAGCGAGTAGCATTAAAGGATGATGGATCATAAGGAGTCGTTTGTTTAGGGTTTTGATGAAGGTGGGAAGGTCTAGGCCGGATGGGGGGAGGAGGGGGGTAGGAACCGAAGCAGGTGAAGATGGTGACTGTTGTGGAGAGGGATCCGTATCTTCAAGCACATATACCCAAAACTTCCAACAATTTCCCCTTGGAAATCATTATAAGTAACTTCAAGCACTTCTAGTTGTGAACAATTTAATACTGATGATGGAAGGAATCCATTGAATTGATTGCCAGCTAATCCTATAAGCGTTAGATGCGGTTGACTCTAACATAAGTTCGAGCGTAGAGACTGCCTTGAATTTTCTAGCAAACTTAGAGCTTCTAACATGGAAAAGTTTAATAAAAAGGAAGGAAATGCACCAACAAGATCATTTTCGCCAAGGCCTATTTTTCGCAAGTTTGTTAATCGATGGAAGGAAACAGGAATGCTCCCTCCTAGAAGACAATAATAAAGACCGAGTATTTCAAGTTATGTGAGATTGCCTAGGGAATGCGGAATGCCACCAGAGAGGTCATTTCTGGAAAAGGTTAACGGATTTATCTTCAATGAAGAACTAAAAGTATTTGAAATTACAGCTTATTGAATTCCAAGTTAAGGTATGATAATTTGGCCCAGGTTGACATGTTAGCCGGTATTAATTTCCCTTGTAAATGAGTTACCTGTGTAACCAGTGTAAATGGCCTATCTCATGTGGTATTCCTTCCATGAAGTTGGTTGCTCGCCAAGGTAATATCACTGAGGAAGCTCATATTACCGATATAAGAAGATAAAGAACCCACTAAACCCATGCCTCACTGTGACTCTTTGGTGTCGGCAACCGCATGTCACTCCTCTCCTTTGGCAAAAAGGAAGAAACCATTCCAATTTGTCAAAGCACCTTGAGGGTCACGTGTAATCTTTGCTTTGATTTCGAGTAATGCAAGATCGATGATCTGAAGCATTAGAACTCGCAAAGACTGCTCCAATCATATGTATGACAAGAGCAGCAACTATGATTGTTTCAAGTTTAGAGAGGACTAAGAAGAGCATTATTATTAGCTAGTGTTGTAGAACTGTAGGGGATCCTAAATTAAATAATGGTTTTAATTGAAATAAAACTCAGCTTGCTTGCTAGTAATGCTAGGAGTTGACATCTCAATATATTGTCTTGACTCTTGACTTTTCCATTATTGGCCCCCCCTGGTGTGTAAATATTTGGCCATGTATCTTTTTTTAGTTGTGATCTCTTGTCTACAGCATATTTACTACCCACTAAGATGGTGACTGTCGAGAGACGTACATGATACATAATGTACTTGAACCGATACAAAAATCCAAAAAGAAATAAATACGTACCAAAATAAATATGGTACCAATATTGCCGGTTTGGTATACCCATATCACCACAGACAAATCGTGTCACATGTGTGTGTATTTTTGTTAAGAATTCCTGAAATTAGGATATGGGATGGTACTTAAATTGAATTATTTAGTATTTATGTACTTGAATTTGTATGTGGATGGTAGATACCAAAGTGGCAAAGAAGCTATGCTTGACTTTAACCAGTTTTAATAAACTGAAATTGAATTATTTAGTATTCATGTACTTAAATTTGTATGTGGATGGTAGATACCAAAGTGGCAAAGAAGCTATGCTTGACTTTGACCTTCGGGTTTGCTTTACCAAAGATGCATGTTTGAGTGCTTGATTTTGACCTTTGGGTTTGGACGGTGTGAACACTTGGACTAAAGCATCTATTGCATTTTTTCTTTGTTAATTGAATGTATATAATCTGTTCACTCCTTGATTATACTTGACTTACACCTTGCATGGTCTTAGAATCCTGTCTATGATCGTTTTAGTTTTTTGCATACTTGGATTCTTATGTGATTGGGTTTGGTTGTTATCAAATAGCATGGATAATCCTAATTCTGCATGTGACCATAGAACCACTAGTAGCACTTTAATAATATTATTAGCAGGATATATATATATATATATATATATATATATATATATATATATAAAAGATCCCAATATTAATAATACAACTTGTTAGAGCATTCGCAACTCATCCGTCAAACCATTCTCTATTTTTAACATATAAAAATTATTTTAAAAACACACTATATCCCTTCAAACATTTTATTTATCTAACCTTAAATTATAACAATTCGATACACTAACTTTTCATATATGAAAAGCAACTTTCCATCAAATTTATGTGAAAATAATAAAATAAACGTTTGTGAGTAAGATAAAAATAAAAAAAAGGGAATGGGATGCGGGGAGTTTTTTTAAGTAAGCGAAATTTTTAAAGAGTTATAATTTTTAGCTAAATTATAAGATAAAATATGATGGGTTAAATTATAAGGTAAAATATGGTGGTGTGGATGTGAAATGTGAATGCTCTAGGCTGATGATGTTTTGAGTAAACAATATGAAATATAGGTTTATCAAAATGATTATATTGTTTTTCAGGTAGTAATTTAAGAAAAGAAAAGGAAATAGGAAATTTTACAAACCTAATAGCATAATTTACAAATCATGAAATCATAAAACCGTTTAAATAGTAATGTTACGAGTAGTTCTCCTTTTATTAACATATGACGTATACATATATGTATGTGTTTATAACATCAAGTTCATGCGAAATTGATATTAGTACGATTAATTCGAGAGATCAAACGAATCAATCACAAATTGTAATATTCTTTTATGATTAATTTTAATGCAAATGGTAATTAGTAACAATTACTTTCTTTATTTAGATAACTATGAATCTTAAATTGAAGGTTAGGTAATTATGTTTTTAACTTTTTTATGATTTAAACTCTATATATTCTAGTTAAATAAATAAGAAAATATTTCTTTTTTATTATACAAAATTCAATTACATTTCAAATGACAGAAAATTATCAAACCTTATATTTACATCCTACATAGCATATTTACATCCTACATGATATATTTACACAACATTTAACCATACACAACATATTTATACACTATATATTTAAGATATTTATACTAGCTACACATCACACAACATTCAATGTATATAATATAATATATTGTATAGATTGTGTAGGATTTAATTTTTATTTGACTATATAGTGTGTAACTATGTATGAATAAATGTTGTGTAAAAAATTAGAATAGAATTCATATGTAGGTTATATAATTTATGAATGGAAAAATTAATCTGTAAATAATAATAATAACAATAATAATTCATGGAACAATTAATCTGTAAACAATAATAATAATAATAATAATAATAATAATAATAATAATAATAATAATTCATGTGTGCTAAGCTATGTAGGTTTACCGTTTATCCCACTTTTGAGTATGTTATATAAGTCATGTGCTCTAAAGTCTAAACTACCATTTTGGGTAGGTTTATCCCACTTTTGTGTTGCTTATATAATTCAACCAACAATCCTCTTAAAACTTAAAAGTTTGAAACTTATTTATGATGCAGACGATATTTGAGGGATTTAAATAATACGCAGATTGGAAATAAATAATCACAATTTTTGTGTATTGGACGATAATAATCCCAACTTTAAAAATCACTACCAGCGGTTTCAACTTTCAACTATTTTTGTCTCAATGAACCCTCGTTAAAAAACACTTAACGTCGTTAAGTTTTTTTCCGAGTTTCAAACCGATGTTTTAGGGCTTTTGATCGGAAGAACAATACGCTTCGACTGATGTAAAACTTATCATGAAACGGTTATTCAAATGACTTGATTTTTATTAAATGGAAATTCAAACACCCGAATTGAAACATTATTTCGTCGCTTGGATCACTGTTTCGTGATAAGTTTTACATTAGTCGAATCGTATCGTTCTTCCGATCAAAATTCCTAAAACATTGGTTTCAAACCCGGAAAAAAACTTAACGGCGTTAAGTGTATTATAACGGAGATCCATTAAGACAAAAAAAGTAGAAAGTTGGGACCGTTGGTAGTGATTTTTAAAGTTGGGATTATTATCGACCAAAACATAAAAGTTGAGATTATTTATTTCCAATCTACCTTTAAATAATAACATGAGTTTCAAACATTAATATAGAGGAATAAAATACCAAAAATACCCTTATAGGTATTAGATGCATTTAAATGAGACATCTCGATATTACAAAAAAGTCATCTTGAATATGCCATAGTTCAAATACAAATTATTCACTTCTCGCATGAACCGTTGAATTTGGGATAAGTTTTCTTAAAGCAATTGTAGTACCAACCCTTCTAAAAAAAGCAAAAGAGATGGAAGATCAAAGAATTCCATGTATGGGTCGACTCACTGCTAGTTGCAAATAAGGTGAATTGTCTGCCAATATGAAGCGAAAGACTCGGCAATGAAAAACATGAGGAAGTATAGACAAAAGTGTCAAAGAGCTTATGCGAGAATTCAGGAGTTAATTGCCTGGTTAAACAGGTTCCTCGCTTCAAAAACAAGCAACTTGATGCTCTTAGCAAGTTAGCTTCCCTAACTTTCTAAACAAAACAAAGAAGGTATTGGCTGAGGTACTACAAACACCTTCGATTGAAGAGTTAGAAGTACAAGACATCGTAACCGAAAATGGAACTTCTTGAAGGAAGGTACGTCACGAAAGATGCATCTGAAGCTAGACCAAGGCCAAGAAGTTGTCATAGGAGAGAGAGAGAGAGAGAGAGAGAGAGAGAGAGGGAGGGAGGGTCCTCTTTAATACGTAGATTGGTAGTAGTTTATAATTTCCCATTATGTGATGTTGATGTATGTTTTGAGTGTACCTTGCCTTCACACTCTCAGCTTAAGAGGCGACACTTGTATATAAGTTTAACCCATTCATAGCAGGTTCACCATTTCAACACACCCACTCACTAACTTGACATGACAATGGGGCGTTATGGAGCATACTCGCATAGTATATGCAATTTTCGTATCACCAACGTTCTAAAGTATAATACCCTATCAATAGAATCATATCTTCAAGTATGGAAGGATTGTCATCAGGCCAGAAAAAACCTCAAAATTTTGATAACTTAGATGTAATTTGATTACCTAAAAAAGAAAGAATTATATGTTTGTTATCCAGGTAGCCAAATGATTTGGTTCCAACATTTAATCGTCGGCCAAGAAAATTAGAGGAAATCCATATTAGCGGTAACTCTCCACTACTTCTAACTAAACAAGTGCGTAAAGGAAAATAAATACAACCAAGTAAATGCAAGTAAAATGGCAACGTAGGACTAGTAATGCAATGAAGAATCTTACGTATGATTACGTGGCTTTCGCACGTAACACCAAATTGGTTTAAGTTTAAATGGGCCATTTTGCGATATTTCTTTTTATGATGACAAGCAAATAATCACATGTATTCACAACATATGTGCGTACACACACAGAATTATGAATTTTCTAACTCGCCCGCTTTGACATGCTACTCAACCCGTTTGACCTGCTTTTTATAGCTGCTCGTTTCAGCCTGAACCGTTTTTGACCCATTACACAAACCCGATCCAACTGTTTTGCTACTCATACATTTCATATATTCTTCCTATGTTATGTGGTTTTACATGCAACCTTCTTCCACCATCTCTTGTTGAACAAAATTTCTAATTTCATAAAGTTTAATAATTAATAAACATGTTAATACTAACAGAAAAGATGGTAATACCACAAGCTTTGCTAAAAGAACACACTAATGTTACATCTATGTAAATCTTTTAACAGAAGATATAAAAAACATTTAAGCTAACCTGCAAAATGTAACACTCTAACAAGGAATTCAAGGTTCTCCAGAAATATGCTCCAAGTCATAACCCGAAAAAATCAGCGATCCCATGCTGACTCACCACCTAACCCGATTTGGGCGTCCGATGCCAATAACTGCACAGCAGAAGAACCTCTAGTTTTGCTCTTAACTTTCTTCTTTTTCTTTCCCACTATAATATCATCATTATTATTATTACCATCATTGTCAACTCTCGTTTTGTTTCTATTTTCATTTTTCTCAGTGGCGTCAACATGCACCTTTTCTTCATCAAATTTGATTTTCTTTGACTTTTTTATCCCTTCCTCCTCTGTGACGGGTTCGTCTTTTAACCCCCGTGATTTGCGTTTTGGTTTCTTTTCTGAAACAGAATCCGTTATAGTAGTATTCTCCTCATTGTCTTCTTTTATTGGTATTATTGATTTATCTTCTTTAACGTTCTGTCCCTTTTTATTATCATTATCCCGGGCATCAACTAAAAGATTCTCATCTGCATCAACCGTCACGCTCTTCATAGCTTTATCAATTGGTTTTGCATTAAATATTTGCAAGCCCGGAACCAACTTCTTTATCTGCATAAGTAGACAACTTTTTAGTTTATAAACCCGAATTCAAGATCCAAACTTATTGTCTATGAAAATGTTACCTTTTTCGCTAATGAATCCTTCTCGGCAACAGGGTTCCCAGCTACGTTCAGATTTTTTAGGTTTACTAATGACGAAAGTATCTGAAATCCAAAATGGACCACAAGTTTTACAAGTAAATTATGGTACCAATAAGAGATTATAAAATATGAACTTTTATGGATTGGCTTACCTTCAGATCTGACCACCTCATAATCAAGTTGTTTCCCAAATCCAAGTTTTGGATTTTTGTGTTTCGAGTCAACTCACTTGGAAGAGTCTGACAAAATAATTAACCAAGAAAACAAAAAAAATGTATAATCAAGAACTAAAACAGTGTTGCAAGTAATAATGGTTATAACCAGCATAGATGCTACATTGACAAGTGCACAATGGCATCTTATACTGGTAGGATTGGGTAGCGTGTCAAAACATGTTTGGGTCAAAATGAGTGGTTTTAGCTTTTAACTCATTTGGCCTGATTCAATAGCTTTTTTTCTTTTTTTATTATTATTTTATAAAAATTAATGTATTAAAAATGTTTGAAATGATCTTTCAGTAAGTTATTTAACCAACTCTTTGAAGAAAGCACTTTTAAGGTTCTAAGCATTTACATACGTATCATGTCACTTTTAACTCATTTGAGCCGGTATACATTTAACTAATATTTCAAAGATTTCCTGCTTGACCCTTTGGATTAAACTACCTTTCACATGTTTAATTATTTAGTGTTTAATACTCTAAATATTCAAATACAAATTACAAACATATAGTTAGTATTCAAACAATAATTCTGAATACATGGTATATAAACGGTAACTGTTAATAACTTGTATTTGTTTGTTACTAAATCATATAATTAGTATTACTCTTTGTAATTTTGTTATGATACTTTTGTTTAATATCAACATGTGATCTTTCAATGGTTCATCTATATGGATGGCTTGTGTGGTTTTCATTTTTCTTACATCCATATTGGCTAATAATTTATGAAATCTTTTGCTTAAATTAACAAAAGAGTAAATCTGAAAAAAGAAAAATAACATATTTAAACTAACGTAAATTCGTAGCTACATCACAACATACCCGAATCTCATTGTGAGCAAGCCTTAGTTCTTTTAACTCCGTACACGACTTTAATGAAGAATCAATGTCTTGAATTTTGCAGTTCGAAAGAGACAGCTAGAGTCAAAGTCAACATATTAAAAGAAACATACACAGAATCCCAATAAATTTAAATTAAAGTTGTCTTGTTAAAACCGCTTACCTTTGTGATTGATTTGACCTTGCTCAAACTTTCACCAATTTTAGAAATTGGATTCTTTGAAAGAACTGCCGAGCACAAATACAGAAATCAGGCATCTAAATCTAATTCAATTATACATGTATAATTGGATGTGTATAATCCAGTTCATATATCATACCTATGGTATTTAATTCTTTCATCTTATCAAGCCTGCAAATTGAAGTGATCTGATTGTCTATCAAGAAACAGTACGTTTTTTTAGTCTCCTACAGTGAGCCTAAACAGTATATTAGAAAATTAAGGCACAAATAAAACATAAAAGTGCTACCATTCAGTATTAGTGCGCGCAGCCTTACAAGATTGCTGACCTCATCCATTGACTGGATCATATTGCTTCCAGCATTAAGTACCTGCAATAATAACGGGACTTGTGTACAGATTAAGGGACCAATTACTGATTGTTCATATACCCTATTGTTATATGATTATCTAAGCTTCAGCAACTAATCTTCAAGTTATGAACGTGCATATGTTTTACCACTTTATCATTATAACTTAGACAGACAGAAAGGTGAAATCAACGTGACTCACCGTTAGAGAAACACACCCTTCGATCCCTTTTAAGCTTCGAAGCTTGTTCTGCTTAACGGATAACCACTTCAAATTGACACATGGCTTCAAGCCCTAGTGTATCAGTCACATAAAACCAAATTAATTGGGCCTTCAACGAAAGATAGAATAAACAGAAACGAAGACTATGTACTCTGATTTCTACATCAAATCATAATATTTTCATTTGGCCCAGAAAATGAAAATGATTATAGATTAATTACTACCTCTAGAGACGACAGGTTATTGAAAGTGAGGTCTAGTCTCTCCAGCTTCTTGAATTCAGCCAAACAGGACACCTAATAATAGTAATAATAATATTAAGGAAAGCCGAATGAATCAATAGATTAATGGGAAATTGTTACTACATCGGATAGAGCTCTGTGTGTGAAGGTAAGAGATGCAACGGCGTTAGAATCGGTGGTTTGCTTCTCTTGCAGAACCTGCTCCGAGCTTAAACCTTTCATTCCGCTCTCTCTAAACCCTAGCACTTGCTGAGATTACAAGAAGAAATATCGAGTTTGAAAAATTATTATCCGTATTCAAAAAACAAATAAATTAAAATATATTTGTTAATTATCAAAACTTTCTTATTTTATATTTTTGAAAGAGTTAAAAAGCATTTTTCAAAAAATCTCAAAACATGACTTTTAAAAATGACTTTTTGAAAAAACCAATAAACATTTTTCAAACTCAATCCCAAACATGCCCCCAAAACTCTGCTCCTAAATCAATTTCTTATATTTTCTATATTCTAAATAATATAAATAAAAACTTACATTTTTTATTATTATGTGATTTTTATATCGGGTTGGTTGATGGGAAATTATTTTACAGAGGTCGGAAATTTTTAGGGCCGATTCACTATCGTTACGTGACAATTTTCAACCCAAGACTCCAAGAGTATAGACTAAATGTTCAAATCAATCATCAACATTCAACAATACTAAAACTTACTCTAAACCAGGGGTTGATTTAGGTAGAGCTTAGAGGTAGCCTTAGCTACCCCTCAACTTTACCGATAAAGTGTAAATGTTTAAGGTTTTTGGTATTATTAAGAAACCAATATGTATATTATGTTAAGCAGTTTAATGACGTCATCTAGATTTGTTGGAGTGGTTATCAAGAATCAATAAAAAAAGCTCGAACTCTACCGGCGCATGTATGCACATTTTTTAAGCTACAACTTTTAAAATAATACATTAACTATTAATTGTTTGCAAAATTATTCCTCAACTATCATTTGCACCCACTTCCAACCTCTAAAAACCAGATTAATTCATTAATGGATTATTCTATAGAATAGTAACCAAGTTTCAGATTTGTTCCAATCAGGTCACTGGTGTAAAGTTTTATTCTATTTAGGTCACTTAACCTTTATTTAGTATTTCAATCCTACATATTTGGCATGTATAGTAGGTTATCTAGGTTTTCTTTTATTTTCAAATATTTTGACATTGTATATTAAACACCTGTTAACTTAAGAGGTGTGCATACTAAACACCCGTTACTTAAGAGGAGTACAAAGTAAACACCTCTTTAACTTAAGAGGAGTGCAAAGTAAACACCTCTTAACTTAAGAGGAGTGTTAAGTAACACTTGTTAACTTAAGACGAGTGCATAGTAAACACCTCTTAATTTAAGAGAAGTGCAAAGTAAACACATGTTAACTTAAGAGGAGTGCAAAGTAAATACCTCTTAACTTAAGAGGAGTGTATAGTAAACACCTCCTAACTTAAAAGGAATGCATAACAAACACCTTTTAACTTAAGAGGAGTGTAAAGTAAACATCTGGTAACTCTCGAGGAGTGCACGTGTTTACCTTTTACTTAAGAGGAGTGCATAATAAACTTGGATAACCCGCTATCCAAGTCAAATATCTAGGATTGAAACACTAAATAAAGATTAAGTGACCTAAATACAACAAACCTTTACATCAGTGATCTGATTAGAACAAAGCTAAAACTTGGTTACTATTCTATGAAGTAATCCCATTAATTAACTATAAATTGTTTGCAAAATTGGATTACCAGTAGTTCCAAAAAAAAAAAAAATTGGGATACCCCTCAACTTTTTTTCTAAATTCATCACCACTCTAAACTAAATTTTTAAAACCCTACTACTCAAATAAATTAACTAATTCAAAAAAAGGTAATCTAATTGAACATTAAAATACTAAAATTGGATAAGAACTAAGTAACTAATACCATCAAATATTCAATTTTGAATTTCAAACCTTGAGTTTTTGAAATTTTCAAACGTTAAGAGAGAGTCACCAACAAAGTAACTGGCAACCGGAAATTTTTCGGTATGGGAGGCGGGTGGCAGCAGCCACAACCTCACGATTCGTCGATGCCCACTTCCACCTTTTTAGGTTAGGATATAAACCTGACCCCACCCCATCTATTTTTTTATTAGGTTACATATCATTTAAATGCAAAATGTTGGCTTCCAACTTTAACATTGGGGTTGTGTTAGAATTGAGCTTTTAAATTCTGTTAGATAAAAGAGTTTGGTTTGGGTTTTCAAATTTAAGTAAATGCTTATATTAGATTTAATTGGGGCAAATAATTTTTATGTAAATATCTAATTTTCTGCATTAATTTTTATTACGGTCCAAGTTGAAATTTAGCGAGGGTCGTTCACAAGTTCTTAGAATTCTAGGGGTCGGTGTCAAAATTTATTGGGATCGGTTGAGATGTTAACATGAATGTAACAAAAAAAGAATCACAAGGGACGGCCGGTCCTCGTGCCTTAACATTAGGTCCGTCCTGGAATTTGGTTAGTAGTCTTAACCATATAACATCATATATGGATATAATTCATACATTTATGGGTACCCCTAAACAAGATAGGTAAGAAGTAACGGGAACCGCGCGGGTATGGGACCATGTATGGAACCAAGATTATCAATATCCGTCTCATACTTTGACAGATCCGAGTCTCGGTGCGGAAGCGTGCGAAATAGTGAATAAACGATCTCGGAACTAGGATCGATCTACAACATGTATTGACTCTTGAAAGATATGGATGGATGTAGAGAGTTTGATTCAATCACATCAATGATTGGATGAACAATTGCAATCGAAACACAAGATAAATCGATGTATGTGTGGATGTATGTATGTATGTATGCATGCATGCATGTATATGTGTTTTGGTCAAAAATCATCGAAGCAATAATTAAACAATTTCGTTAAGTAAGGTAGTGTGTTCTTCAAAGAAATGGTAAACAAGTGCGGTAAAAGTAAAGAGTTGACACAACGATATAGCGAGGAAAAGCCTAGGATCCTTACAAGGATCTTCGGAAAAAACCTCGGTAGGGGAAAACTATCCACTGCCTCAATTTATTAATAAGGTAAAAGTGGTTACAGCTCGAGAACTGACTGTGAATGATCGCCAGGATACAAGTGTAGTGCAGTGGGCGAAAAAGATGTGTCCTATAACATTCACAACAGCCTCCTTATATAGAAAGAGAAAACAACTATAAGTCCTACGAATCCGGGAACCCTAGCGGCCATGACCGTTTGAAGACATATTCTCCAATCCCACGTGCATATCATCTGGTCCTCTGGTCTTTCAGGTAGAATTAGTCATCTAGCCATTGTAGGTCGTTATAACTTTGAGTTGCCTGCAAGCATAATATAAATAAAACAAGTATAGTCGGTTAGTTTAGGATCTAAGCTATCATGACAAATGCCAGGATCATGCTAGGGATAAAATGACCGCTAACAATTGTCCCCAAAAACTATTGCAACTGCCAGCCATAAATTCACAGCTGCCATATTTTTTTCCACTTAATTACAAATTTGAATTATGACGGGCTGAGGTAACTTGATAAGACCCGGTGCAATTTTCGAGATAACCCATCCGCCACTCCTTTAATCCCGATGAAACCCCTATAATAACTCCTAGATCACTTATAATCCCATCTCGCTTTCATCTCCAGGAAACTTTTTCTTCTCTCCGACTTAGGGTTTCCTTGTTCCTCTTTCTTTTTTACCAGCCATGGCCAAAAAGAGATCAAAAACTTCTGCCTCTAGCAACATAAACACCCATCCCGACTTCGTGTGTCAGCAAATCCTTGTTGATCCTGATTTTGAAGTTTGTAACTTTTCCAATCTTGACATGTCCTACCTTCAATCCGGTAATGCTTTCCCTGCTAGAGCCAAGTTTCATCCTTTCGACAAGACCCTCCATTTCGACTGCATCTCCAAAAAGTGGGATGGCTTCCTAGCTTACCCATTTACCCTTGGCTTAACTTATCCCTTTCTGGATTTTATTACTCGTTTCTTCAAGGTCATTGATGTGCGTCGGATAACCCTCACAACTAAGCTTTAATATTAAAACGAAAATCCTAAAATCACACACAACCGGCAAGTGTACCGATCGCAAGCAGTATAGACCTAGGAAGTCCGAGTATCGAACACGTGGACACGTAAGACGCTAACGATCACTAACCCTAGAAAAGACCTACCTAAGAATAATATTTAATTGATTTTTGATTTCTTTTTAACTTAACTGAACAAACTAGACTGACTGACAAAATTTACCTAAAATAGAAAACTTAACGGGGAACTAACTATGTTAACTATGGATGGAGAAAAACATCTACCTAGGTCTGAATCAAACTGTAGGCCTAACAAGCTAATGGATTGAATGATATCTAGACACCGGTTCCTAAAGATGACACGACTAAGGATCGCTCGGGCTCACTGGATTACTTCTCG
The DNA here is from genome assembly GCF_021521415.1 of Bidens hawaiensis. Taxonomy (NCBI): domain Eukaryota; kingdom Viridiplantae; phylum Streptophyta; class Magnoliopsida; order Asterales; family Asteraceae; genus Bidens; species Bidens hawaiensis. The sequence continues at coordinate 55,382 of NW_027505359.1, forward strand.
GTCTCACTCAACAAGCCTAAACTACTCAAAATAGACTAAAACGACCAAACCGGGAGACAATTGCTACGTGTTCTAATCTTGACTCACCTCTCGGTCTCACCAACACTCGACCCTAATGGCAATGAATACTACACAACTAAGGATAGAGGAACAATTCAACTTAAACCAAAATAGATCAACTAGTCGCTCAAAACACCTAAACCTGACAAGAAACAAACTCGCTCTCGCGCAATCCTTATTCTAGCATGCAAAGGTAATGAGACGACCCTAACTTCTTATCACCTCTCGGTCTCTAAGAAGTTGCATAACCGTTGTACTTAATCCACTAAATCATGAAACAAAACCCTACGGTTGTACCTACAGCAAACAAACCCTAAACATAAAGTCTAGAATCAAACAATGCACCGATCAATCAACACAAAACTAATACTTTTGAAGTCTTACTTATTTCGCGGGACCGAGGCCGGGTCATTTGACGGAAATGGAAGGCTTTGGACTATGAACCTATTAAAGAAGACCCTATTGGAGTAAAGGGATTTCTACTCAAACCCAACTAAGCCCTGAGGACACCTTCTGCTCGGAGGGCACAATCCAGCATTTCTTACAAAGTCTTACAACGGATGTGAGCTTAAGGGTAGTATTTTATCATGGTGTCGGATCCTAAGTTTTTATGGATTCCTTCTTTGTTACCGGGGTCGACCCCAAGTCTTCGTCCACCCTTTCTCGAACCAGATCCATGCCTTGGGCTTGTGTCCCAGCTTCGGTAGGAGTCCAAACAGCATTAACCGACACACGGGGTTTATGCAATGAATTATCAAAATTTCCAGCCCTTAAACACAACCTATTTCATGTCTAAATCAAACTTTACAATAACAATTAACTTCTATCAATCAAACAATCCATAAAGCTCATCAAACACTAACAATTATCATCATTCCTAGGTAGAACTAACAAGTTTAGCTGAGAATCATAATTGGACAGCAGCAAACACTCAATAAAATCATCATATAACTCATCTCAAACATCAATTCAAGCATTCAATGATCAATACAAATCATAAACAATTTAATCTCTCAAGTAAGTGCAAAACAATTCAACAATTAAGTAAGAAACTCAAAGTGTATGAACAATGAAAAAGATGTAAGGATATGAGATGTTCTGGGGCTGCTCTCGGCTATAAAAAACAGTGGTGAATGATCCCGAGGCTTGGTTCTTGTGTCTTCTTCCTTCCCTAGCCGCCACAAGCTCCAACCCTAGCTCCACAAAACCTTTTTCCCTTTTTCTTTCTTGCTGATCTGCCGATCGGAACCCAGCCCTAGGCTTAGGTTTTTTTTTCTTTTTTATTATAATATTAACAAGAGGCTTGGGCTTTTTCATGATGTAAACGGGTCGGGCTTTGAGTCTTGTCTTGAAATTGTATGCGTAAACGACCCATAAGCTCCTCGAAAAGTCCGGTTTTTCTTCCTTTCCACCCTTTGCCTACAAGATAATCAAAACTACGTAAAACATATATAAAACAAGTTAAAATACATAAAATATAATATAATAACGTGGATAAAAGGTGTGGAAAATACGTGTGTTTTACAACACATCAAATATCCCCACACTTAAGACTTTTTCGTCCCTGAAAAAGAATACTACACAAGATCATATCTGAGTTCAACCGACAACTCTTGGTTTTCTTTATTTATTATTATTATTATTATTATTATTATTCTTTTTTTCTTTTTAAAGTATTAGAACAAGTGATCCGTTACCAAAATATTTCTTCCAAGTTTCACCTAATAAGCTAGATCAGGTCGATTGCCGGTATTGCTGTCCACTTTAAACCCATGCCCCTAATACTTACCGAGGCAAATAAGGTGTGACAATTTCATTAATTTGTATGACTAAGTGGAACCCACACCTAAAGGCCCTGCTGCCACTTCATCAATTCCATTATGGTTTTACCGGGCCGAGTCACCCCAACTTGACTTAAACCTATAGCCACATGATTAAAACATTTCGACTCATATACGAACTATAAACTCTAGCTCTCTTTCAAGTGCACGCAATTACAAATGCATCTCTTTTATTTTTATTTTTTTTTCTGCCTTTTGGCTTTTTGCATTTTTTTTGATATTCATAGTACATGGCTTTGCATGAATAGAAACAAATACAAAAGATAAAATAACTAATATACAGATGATCATGTGACTCGAGGCTTGAGTATGACCCGACTTTTCATTCCAGTCCTGTCACGAGTTTAGTTAAACAAACAAAACCCCTAAGATGTTTCCCACTATAGTCAGGCCATTTAAAAGGTTCAATTAGGTCAACAACCAAACCGCCTTTTCATTCTCAAAGGCTGAGCCTACTGACACATCGATTACTGAGTCTAAACCTTTTCGGTTGCCATACATTACGTGCGGGTCTAATGGGCACTGTTCTTATTTATTATATATATATTTTTTTTGAAAACACCAAGAATTTATAAAATAACCACTACTCGGTAATAATATCATTTCCTGTTTAACGTAGAGAAAACAAATTTCAAGGGACTATTTTTTTTTTCAAAATTTTTTCTACAACTAAGTAAAATAAACCCCATCCCCACACCTAGAACGAAATCGTCCTCGATGAGAACGAAGAAAAGAAATAAAATAGAAATAAAAATAAAAATAAAGCCAAAATTAAAAAGATAATATACAAGACTAAAACAAAGAACGGGTGTAAGTCCCCCCGGGGCGTCGCCGATCGATACGAGATCCGCACGAGGTCTAGGAGTGCGGAATCCTCCTAGACTCGTTTATTGGTGTAGATGACGAAGAACACGATTACACACAAACACATACACGAACAAACACACGAATGGGATAAACACATCTGCAGATCTTTTATATAATAATCATAACTCGTTACATACCAAACACGAAAACAAATGACGGCCGACCCGAGGTGAGCTCTACCTCGGGCCGTCCCAAACGACTCTCTCTCTCGGTTTTTCTCTAGCTACTTGAACTGGATACACACAACTCTAACTTTCTGGATACACAAACCTAACCAAGACACACATATATATATATAAACAACTTCACGGGCTTGGGCCTGTAGGCGAAGTTGTTACAACTTCGCCTAAGACAAAGTTGTTCTAACTTCGCCTATGGCGAAGTTGTCCTAACTTCGTACATCGTTTCCGCTGATCAGAATTGCATAGCGACGGTCACAAAATGCACTAACAGACTCCCCTTTGACCATTGCTCTCAATTCTAACAAACACAAAAGTTCATCTGTTACAAAACATGCACCAACAGACTCCCTCTTAACTGATGATCTTCTGTTTGCTCTTCAACCAGCCGTGTCTGAAACTGTCTTGTAGCTTCACAAATCTACCAATCACCCAGCGTCTTCCATATCAGATCTCCCCTTCAGTGTAAGCTTCTCCGACTATATAGATTGAGGTCTTTGAAATGCATGCATCCCCGTGCCTAATTGATCATCTCAACCAATCACGTGAGTCCTTCTGACTTCACAACACGTGAAGTTGGGCTCCCTCCACAACTTCACCAACACGTCGGCATACGATAAGGTTTAATCTTCAACTACTCAACATCAAGTGATCAATTTCATCACAAAACCACCTTGACAGAATCTAACACACATGACCATTAATTAATCCGAAGCATCTTCAATCACCAGGGATAACGATCAAGAACATGAACACTTTAATTCCTGATTAAATCCAACTTGTTCCAGAATTTTCACTTTAATAAATAAGCATCACGTTTCAGGATCCAATTCTCGAACGCCTTGAAAATAACATAAATAATATGCTCTGACCGCAATCCAGTAATGACGAAAACCTTCAGTTCAATTTGACTTTCTTCAGTTGGTCAACCTCGAACAACAACAATTTCATTGCCCACAAACACCCAAATATGTGTCAATATCCAGTTTCAATCAATATCCCATTCACAAACTCAACTCCATATCCAGAGTTGACACGTATTTGTTCACACGTAAGACCAAGAGATAACAAGTTTCACTCGTTGACGGAACAACGTCTTCGGTCTCACAATAATCGTGTACACCTGGCCATACAGACGAAAACTCCAAACACTTTTTTTTTAGTCTAATAATTTAGCCAATCATAATTACGAATGAAACAAAGATATAACAAATAATACGGTTCATCGTAAATAATTATAATAGTTGAGCTACTAGCATGTGAGCTTAAATTAATTGAGCTGCCTGGTAGCTTGGTTATTAATTCACTTTTGAGAAGATATGGCTTTGATATTTTTGACGTGCTAGCCTGCCTGGTTCTTTCTCCAAATTGCCGTGACTTTGAGATGCTTGGATGCTTGGTTGCTTTTTTCTGTCTTCCGAATTCAAGCCACCAACCATAGGGGTGCCCCCTGTTCACGATCAGTGATTGATATCACGTGTTTCCGGTTGCAATATACAACGTGTCTTTGCTTATTGTAACGTGTGTTCGATCGTGTTAACTCGTATCGTCTTCTACGCTCGTAACGTCTTACGTAGGGATTCCGCACCTACGTAGAACGAGATATTCCGTGTAGATCCGGCTGGGAACCTACAATTGGTATCCGAGCTTTTGCTCGTGATTGTGTGGTTCGGGATTATCACGCGGGTGTAGAAATCGTTCCGTTCGACTATTCGCGGGACGAGTTTACCGAGTTTTTGTGTCCTACTCCCCTCCCACCATCATAAACAACCCATAACACCTTCACAAACCTCGTAAAATCCAGAAATCAAACCTGCAAAACCATCGTGTTCATCAGGCGAAGTTGCCGTCACTGTTTGTAGGGTTTAGGCGAAGATATAAGGTTAAGCGAAGTTATCCACAACTTCGCCTACCTTCTCAAGTTCGCTTATCTCAAGCGAAGTTACCCACAACTTCGCCTACCTCACAAGTTCGCTTACCTTAAGCGAAGTTATACACAACTTCGCCGAATCAGGCGAATTTAACAAAGGGAGCGAAGTTCAGAATCAACGAAGTTCAGACTTAAGCGAAGTTATCCACAACTTCGCCTACGGTACTGTTAAAAATAAAATTTTTATTTTTCGGGTTTCTTTGTGTTTTGTGAAAGATGTCTTCAATCAACATTACGGAACTAGTTAAGATGGAAGTGGAAGCGGGTTCGGCTACAAAGGCACCGAAGATGCTTAAGAAAACCGATTATGTAGCGTGGAAAGATCGTTTTGAACAATATGTCAAGTACCAAGATGCTAAAATGTGGGTGTGCATACAAGATGGTTACATTCCACCAACTGCTGAGTATGAGGGCCGTGATCAGATTAAGAAATACAAAGAGATGGAAGAAGAAGAAAAGAAAATGTATGAGGCTGAAAGCAAAGCTCATGCAGCGATAACAATGGCTCTTCCACAAGAGATTCTTCACACCTTCAGAAAGTAAAAAACTGCTAGAGAGCTTTGGGAAGCACTTGAAAACCGTTTTGAGGGTAATGTGGGGATTCGTGCATCAAAGATTAAACTACTTAAAACCCAATTCTCGGTGTTCAAGTACTTGAAGAATGAATCACTTGATGATATTATCACTAGATATTATCATCTGATGACCGAACTCAGCAACTATTCCATTACTTACAAAGAAAATGAGATCGTTGAAAAGCTTCTTGATGCTCTCCCACCGAAATGGGAGATGTACACTGTGTTGATGAGAGAAGACAAAGAGTTTGCCGACTATGACTTGGAAACAGCAGTCAACAAACTAAGAACTTTTGAACTTAACATGGTTCGTAAAGAGACACCAACTGATCAGGTTCAGGATCCAGGAATGTATGGTGCAAAAGTTAACTCAAGTTCAAGTTCGAAGTCTGAATCGTCTGTTTACTACTCTAAGGGAGACTCGGGCGCTAACTCAACACATGAAGGTCATGTATCTCTCAACATGAATGGTGATGTGTGTTTTGTAGCTGGTGGATCAAACGCTTCTAAACCTCAAGCAACCAAGAGCAGTTTTTCCCCAAGTGTTTCGAATAACAACTACTCAAAGATGCCCATGAGTGTTAAATCTGCTGAACAGCAGTTTGCTCTCTATGCATCTTTCATTGCTTCGTATGAAAATTACATTCAGGGTAAGATTGTTGATCCTGCAACATTGGATGAAGACTATGATCAGATCGATGCTGATGATCTGGAAGAAATGGATCTACAGTGGCAGATGGCGATGATTGTGAGAAGGGTTAAGAGGTTTATGAAGAAGACAGATAGAAAGTTTGTTGGTGAGAGACCGGGTTTTGACAAGTCAAAGGTGCGATGTTATAACTGTCAGCAGAATGGCCACTTTGCGAAGGAGTGCACAAATGAACGTGTAGAACGCAGTCAAAACAGGTCTACACAACAGAATGGGGGTGGTAGTGAGAATAGAGCCATGATTTCCAGACAAAACGGGGAGTACAACTGGAATCTGCATGTTGAGGAAGTTTTTGAACAGGCCAATTTGGCGAACATCGAAGCTGCAGATAGTGAGAAAGTGACTGGCAAAAATGAAGCTTTCATGGCAGAAGTGAAAGACCAGCTCTCCGAGGTAAGTACTAAACTCCCTTGTACTAAATGTGAAAATCTGTCTGAACAATTGACAACTATAACTGATCAGTTTGTTAGTTTAGATGCTTAATTTAAAACATTAAAAGAAGATCATCATTTCACTAAAGCTAGAGAAAACAGTTATAAAGTAAAAATAAAAGCTAGTGAGAAAGATATTAGGAGTCTTAAAGCAAATCTAGCTGAAAAAATTCAAGTAATTGATCTTAGCTAAGAAGTGTTAGAAGAGAAAACCAAACTAATAGCTGAAAGGGATAAACAGATAGCTGATCACCAGGTGAAAGTGGTGGAACTAAACAGGAAACTTGAGCAATTCAGAAATTCCTCCGCTATACTTGATCACCTCGTTAGTGATCAAGGTTCCCCAGTTAAAAGGGGAGGAATTGGATATCATGAAGTTCCACCACCGTACAATCATAATTACACTTTTGATCCTAGTAATCAGAAATCTGTTGATGTTGATTTTGGTCGGACAGTTCCGGTTAAGGTTACTATTAAAGAACCAGAAGTTAGTAAAGGCGAAACAAGTAAGCCTGTTTCGTGTGTTAAGATTTCTGCTCCTAGTCCTGTCTCATCAAACTCGGACAAGTCATCCGAGTCGAGAGAGACAAAAGAAGAGGCAGCGTTACCAAAAGGTGGAGAGAAACATAAAACAACTGAAAAGAAGTCTCCACTAAACCCGTTTGTCCCACTATATGTGAGACAAACGGGCAGTAATGCAGCCTCAGCATCTAAAACAACTATTGAAAAGAAAGTTGAACACAGGAGTTGTTTCAGATGTAATCAATTAGGACACCTAATTGCTGATTGCCCTCTGAAGCAGAGATTCAGAGGTGTGAGGCCTTCAAAAACTGAGAACAGAACTAACCGTAATCACTATAATGGTAAAAATGAAAACTCATCAAAGTTCAGAAATTGGACTAATCCTGGTTTTCAAAGAAATCAATCTCAGTTTTTCCCTGTTAACAACCAAAGAATGAGTAATAATTCATTTAATTCAAGAAGGTTTGGATGGCCTCATAGTCAATCAACAAGAAGGTATCCTTTTAGGACTTACAGAAATTATTTTGATACTAACTTTGGACAGCCAAAGTACGGGATGTATCGACCCAAGACCAATAGGTCTTAGGTCCCCAGATTTTAATCCTCTGCTTTAATCGTGCAGGAACAGTTGAACAGGGCTGCAAACAATCTATGGGTTGTGGATAGCAGCTGTTCCCGGCACATGACGGGTAACAAGAGTTTGTTACACGAATGGAAACCTGTTCAGGGAGGAAGAGTGAGTTTCGCTGGAGAGAGCGGTGGAAGGATCACAGGAATTGGGACGGTGACTAACGGAAAGATGACGTTAGAGAAAGTAAATTTCGTTGAAGAACTGAAGCATAATCTGCTGAGTGTATCGCAGATCTGTGACAAAGATTACACCGTGCACTTTACCAAGAATGAAGCGATCGTGCTATATCCTGGTTTCAAGATACCAGAGGATTGGATTGTTATGAAGGCTCTAAGAGAAAAGAATACGTATATTATGGACATGAGGTCGACTGAGATGGCAATAGAAGAATCTTGTCTTCTGTCAAAAGCAACTGAATCGGAGTCCGAATTATGGCATAGGAGAATGGGGCATATTTATCTTCGGAAAATGAACTACATTGTCAAGAATGGGCTTGTGCTGGGTGTTCCCTTGAAGAATTTCAACCTTGAAGACCAATTCTTATCGTGCAAAAAGGGAAAGCAACACAAGAAATCCCATCACACCAAGAAGGTTAATTCAATAGTCAGTACCCTAGACTTACTTCACATGGATCTCTTTGGTCCCGTGAATGCAAAAAGCCTAGGTGGAACATCTTACTGCTTGATGATCACTGATGATTTCTCTCGATACTCTTGGGTATATTTCCTGAAGTCAAAGGATGAAACTGTTCAGATGGTAATAAATTTGATTACCAAGGTTGAGAATATTATGGGAAAAAGAGTTAAATACATCAGGAGTGACAATGGGATTGAGTTCAAGAACTATCAGATGGAGCTCTTTTGCTTACAGAAAGGAATAGAACACCAGTACAGCGCTCCGTATACTCCGCAACAAAATGGAGTGGCTGAGAGGAAGAACAGAACATTAATTGAAGGAGCCAGAACCATGCTGGCTGATTCGAAACTTCCTGTGGTGTTCTGGGCTGAAGCTGTTGCAACAGCCTGTTATATCCTTAATAGAGTGTTAACTGTTAAAAGACTGAATAAAACATGTTATGAACTTATGCATGAGAGAAAGCCCAACTTGAGTGGTCTTGAACCATTCGGGTCCCCGTGTTCGATATTAAGACAAATTCTAAATTTGGTGAAGTAGCCGACGAAGGAATTTTGGTCGGATACGTTGTTGGGACTCCCAACAGACGAGTCTTTAATACATCGACCGGCAAGGTTGAGGTGGTCTATAACACTGATATCACAAGTTACAAATCACCAAAACCAAGCACGGGACCCGCTGGGGTTTTCGACTATGATAGACTTTTTAGATCTTTTAACATGCCTTACTTGGATTGTGCAGAAGTAGATGAAAGAATAGCTTCGAAGATGCTTTACGATGAGGAAGACAATGTTGTGCAAAGACCGCTGTACGATGAATGTCAGCCTTCCTCGTTCAATACTGTCGATACCCCTGCTGCCTCTACAGAAGAGGAATTCTTCAATCCTTTTCACTCTCAACAACAAACACCCATTGATGAGCTACCTTCGAACCTGGAAGACAATCTGGATGTCAGTGCGGTTCCGACTACGAGAGTTCACAAAAATCACCCATTGGAGAATGTGATAGGTGATCTGTCCGACGGTGTACAAACAAGACAAAGCTTGAATGAGCACACCTGTGTTTACACAAGCATTAAAGATACGGGCATAATCAACGAATGCTTGTACACCTGCTTCATCAGCCAGATTGAACCAAAGAACTATCAAATGGCTCTCAAGGACAGCTCGTGGGTCGAAGCCATGCAAGAAGAATTAGCCCAGTTTAAGAAGATGGAGGTATGGAACTTGGTTGCAAAACCGAAGAATGTGCATGCGATTGGCACAAAATGGGTTTTCAAATGCAAGAGAGATGAGAAAGGGATTATTATCAGGAACAAGGCGAGGCTGGTTGTAAAAGGTTTTAATCAGCAAGAGGTGATCGATTACAATGAGGTGTTTGCTCCTGTGGCAAGATTGGAAGCCATTCGATTGTTTTTGGCATTTGCTGCACATAAGGAGATGAAGGTATTTCAGTTAGACGTGAAGAGTGCGTTCCTTAACGGTAAAGTCGATGAGGTTGTGTACGTTGAGCAACCTCCGGGTTTTCCTGACCCAGACTTTCCTGATCACGTATACAAGCTAAGTAAAGCACTGTATGGACTACATCAGGCCCCTCGTGCCTGGTACTCAACACTATCCGACTACTTGCTTGAGAATGAGTTTGAAAGAGGAAAGATCGATAGCACATTGTTCTTCAAGAGAAAAGGGTGCGACTTTCTACTGGTGCAAGTCTACGTGGACGACATCATCTTTGCTGCATCAAAAGTCGCCATGTGTCAGGAGTTTGAGGCCGTCATGAAGAAGAGATTCGAAATGAGTGCTATGGGTGAACTAACTTTCTTTTTAGGACTGCAGGTTGATCAGAAGAAAGATGGGATGTTCATTCATCAGACTAAGTATGTCCATGATGTTCTCAAACGCTTCAAGATGGAGGACAACACTCCATTTGATACTCCAGTCTGCGTCAACCATAAATTGGGTGCTGATTCAGACAACGATGCAGATGTGGACCCAACCCAATATCTGGCAATAATAGGTTCTTTAATGTACTTAACTGCTTCTAGACATGATATTATGTTTGCTGTTTGTCTTTGTGCACGCTTTCAGGCAAACCCAAAGGAATCTCACTTGAGGGGTGCGAAGAGAATATTGCGCTATCTCAAAGGCAAACCTAAGCTGGGGTTGTGGTACACGAGAGGAGGAGACTTGGAGTTGGTCGCCTACACAGATTCTGATTATGGAGGGTGCAATCAGAGTCGGAAGTCAACAACAGGTGGATGTCAGTTTCTTGGAGGCAGATTAGTGTCATGGCAATGCAAGAAGCAGACCTCAGTCGCCATTTCAACCTGTGAAGCAGAATACATGGCAGCATCCAACTGCTGCTCCCAGGTTCTTTGGATTCAACAACAGTTGCGCGATTATGGTCTGAATTTCACTCATACTCCTATTTGCATTGATAATACTGCTGCTATCTCAGTAACTAACAATCCCGTAAAGCATAGCAAAACTAAACATATTGACATCCGTCATCATTTTATACGGGATTGTGCTGAGAAGAAATTGATTGTGCTCGAAAAGGTTGATACGTTAGATAATTTCGCTGATTTGTTCACTAAAGCGTTTGACAAAAATCGTTTTCAAAATCTTGTTGAGCTGAATGGGATGATCAATCCCGAGTAACCGTGTTTTTGTCTTTACTTAAAAAAAAAAACGTCACTATCGCTTAGAATTATGTCGGTTGCCTCAGCTTGAAGGACATATCTTCGGATATGTTTGGTCCTCATTTCTACTTGTAGAATATGAGGATAGCCATTAACCAGATGACTGAAAGTGACCAGGGCGGTTTATGATGTGTTTTTATTCTGTCGCTGAAAATTAGTCGTTCAAACTTAGTTAGAAGGACACATACTCGTATGTGGTCGGTCCAGCTGATCCATTGGATCTTCAGGATAGCCGTTTACCTGAAAACTTCAATTTGATCGGGGCGATTGAAGTTAAAATTTTTCGGGAAATGAAATTATTTTTCAAGTCTACTACTTCGTAAGAAGTTCCTTTACTATGATTAACAGAAAATTGATCCAACCTTGGAAAGTGATAGTTATACTGATTTTGTGTGCTTAACTAGTGAAGTTATAAGGCCTAAAAGACTTTAGAACAGTCATTGTATGTCATGGTAGCTTTTTATGGTGCGTAAAAGTACAAGTGATACTAACTAAATCTACTCGATTTTATGTGGAAAATCCTTATGAGTTGTGCATGTCTCCATATATATCTTTCCGAATGATAGGCAGAAAAGCGATTACCCAGTCATACACGAGCCCGTGAGTGTTCTGATTCCCGTGAAGATAGCGTGTCAAGAAACTGCAGTGATCCAGATTCGGGACTTGCAGTTATTTACTACTCTGAAGTTTGTGTATTTGCTTAAAAAAAATGTGTGTTATTGAGACATTCTAGACTTCTCAATCAAGATGTAAGAAAGAGAACGGGAAGAAGAGTCTGAAGATCGAAGAGTAATTACTATTTAATCAGACACTACGGGTCGAGGTCAACTCGGGGTGACTTGGGGAAAGCCAAATACGTCTTGAGAATAGATAGGAGGCATCATAATCTCTGAGTTGTTGCCCACTTAAGTTTTGAGCTTAATTGAATCTAACCCGTATCACAGAAACGATGAAAACCATTCTAAGTCATATACCTGCTTACAACCTGTTTCTTTATGTTATAATACAGCTAAACACGGATCTGTGTGACAGTCACTTAATTAGTATGATTCCTGTTCGGATCTTTTCTAAAACATGGTAGTCCCTATCGAGACTGAAATTTGATCCCGTGTATTTTATAGTTAAAATATTTTTCTACTTATGTAGTTGTTTGATTTTATACCTGGTTACTTGGTCTTGATCGTATCATTTAACGCTTTAAAGGTTGTTTTAAAACTTAATTGCAAATTGTTCAAAATATAGGGTTTGTTTTTGAAAATTTTAATATCTTCGAAGTTGTGCCTAACTTCGCCTGCAATAGGCGAAGTTGTCCATAACTTCGCCGGTACAACTCTGACTCTATATAAAGGAAATTAAAGGTCAAACTGTTCATTATTTCAACAAACAAGCGAACTTGTCTTCCTGTAACCCAACGAACTTAATCAGTGAACCCTAAGCGAACTTATCATTCGAATCCGATCTGTGTTTTCATTCTCGATTTCAATCCGTGATTAAAGGTGTGTAGGTTTGCAGTGTCGTATAATCATGTTCATTAAGGGTAATCAAAGGTCGTTTCGACCCGATTCACGACCACGTTTATTCGAAACCTAAACAACCGGTTTTCAAACTTACTTTCACGTCGTAGTAATCAACTGAATCGTCTAGATCTTCATAATATCATGTGTTTATCACCGAACATTCTCCAAATCACGTCGATTGAACAGTCTAATCTGTCGCCGTTTCATATTCGGCGAAGTTGCAGTTTAGGCGAAGTTATCCGTAACTTTGCCTGAGGTTCAACTTCGCCTGATAATTAATTAGGTTACAGTATATGACGCGATGTTGTGGTTAGGCGAAATTATCATTAACTTCGCCTGGACCTTTTTACTTAACTGTTATCCGGCGAAGTTCAAGTTGAGGCAAAGTTGTTCCCAACTTCGCCCCACCTCTAACTTCGCCTATACAGAATAAATCACAACTTCGCTCATGGTAACAGGCGAACTTGTGGTTTGCCTTGAAGTTTATCTAACTTAGTCTGTTTGATGCAGATATGGCTGCTGTAGCTGGAGCAGGCGGTGCAGGCGGTGATGATGGAGGAGACAACCAAAGACAGTTCTTCCCGGGTCATAACATGTACATAACATTAGACCCGGAGGCGAGCGGAGTTGATGATTTCCACGAAATCATCACGTTTCTTTTACGCTCGCGTATATTCCACGCGATTACCACAACTCTGCCGATATCCTTGCCAAACATTGAGGATTTTTGGCAGACCGTGGAATATGACTGTCGCGTCGAGCCCCCGGTGATGCGAGCAACGGTCAACAATCAGATTGTTCAGTTCTCATCTGAACAGATCCGGGCGGCTTTACGGTTTGGAGATGAGACAAGAGATGATCCGACAGACTTTGTAGCTCCTTTCCGAGATGGAGCGTTTCTGAGGATGGGATACTCTGGTCCCTTGGGAGATACTCAGAGAAGGAAGGGGTTCTTACTAGATCAGTGGCGCTTTCTCATGCATGTCATGATCGTGTGCATGTTAGGGAGAAAGGCGGACACTGATGGCATGGGCGCGACCATGCAGTCGGCGATGACTGCTCTGACTTATAATAAGCGTTACAGCTTTAGTCAGATGGTCTTATACGAGATAGATCGACAGAGAAGAGCGGTGGCGCGTGAGAGATTTATTATGTATCCAAGATTCATTCAGATGATCTTGAATCATGTTGCTCCAACGCTACCTCAGCGCCGTCCAATTAGGTACGTGGAAAGTGTGAGCAAACGGATCTTCGCCCAATGCAGATCTTCCAGTGCGAGGAGCAAACCTGAGCTCCGTCCTCGACATACTCCACTTTTTGGGTACTTGATCAACCCGGAGTATGTGCCAGCTCGTGGGGACGAGTTTCGGGACCCGGCACCACAACAGGCAGGAGCACCTCAAGTTATACCTGCTGCTCCTGTTGTGTCACCGAAGGAGAACGTAGACCTTGACGCTGCGTTTGGCGGTCAAGGCTTCTTTGATATGGATCGGATGGATCCAGAGGAAAATGTACAAGTCTCGATTGCACAAGTTTCGAGTGTGAATGTGACTAGGGCAGCTACAACGGTGGCTGATTCTGATTCTGATGATGAGTTGGCTGAAGCGAGACGAATTCTAGTTAACCAAGAACGGGTTCAAGGGAAAAGAAAGAGAACCGATGATGACAGCGAGTCAGATTATGAGGAAGAAGTACAACAGTTGATCCGGAGATCAAGAAGGGAACGGGCAGGTGCAGGTTCGGGAGCTGGTGAGAGCTCAAGGGTGGTACGTTTCACCCCACCCGCACTGTCCGGTATGACTATCGTTCCCTCATCATTACAAGTTACAAGGCCAAGCGCCACGGATGTTCCCGTGGTGGCTAACTCATCTGCCTTTGGCCTCCCACCCACTACATTCCAACTATTGGCTCCGGAGATTGTATCGTTGCCACCTCCAACTCTTACTCCAACGGAGGTCGTGGCACGATTTATTGAGTCGACGGTTGTGGCCACTGCAGGGTTATCGGTGACGATACTACCTGCGGTTACGTCTATGCCTACTTCTGAGGTCCCGGTTACATCGGAAATCCCTCCTCAGTACACTCAAGATATATCACATCTGAGGTTTGATTTCGATGCAACCTTATCAGACTCTGAATGAATAGCAGCACTTGAACGGGTCGTGGCAGAACAATCAAGGGTGAATCTTATCCAGACCCATGCTATTCAACGCCTCGTTGCAGAGAATCAGATACGTCGTCCCTGCTGATAGAACATGGCAAAATCATTGATGCTTTGAAGGTGTTCTTGGCATCTCAGGGGGAGACGAGCTGTAAAGGCGATGAGCTGAGGACTAAGAAGCGAAATGATAGAGACGATGATCCCAATGCATCGAAAGGTGCAGGTGGAGAGTTGCCAAGAACTGATCAAGCTATTGGGACTTCCACAACTCAGGGGGAGTCGACAAGTGCAGCTGGTGGTGATTATGTGGTGGTAGTGGACGTTGAGGAGATGGATGATGAATTTGTAGGTGATGATGATGTATTACCGATGGATGAGATAGATAAGATTGGTGCAGAGATTGTTATTGAAAATGATATAGAAGAGGGAGAGATAGTAGAGGAGAATGTGGAGCATGAGATTCCAAAAGTCGATAAGGCAGATATGAGTCAAGAGATTGGAAATGATGAGACGGAATGGGAAGAGCAGCCAAGATGGAAAGAAGGCTATGCTCAATGGTTTGTAAAAACGAAGAAACCGGCGGTCCCTACTATGTTTAAGAAGAGTTACAACATTAGAGGCTATGCTGAATCGAGAAAGGGGATTATATGCTGGATATATGATGAGCAGTTGAGGCTCTTTGTGATTAAAAGGTATGATGGTGTTCAATACTTCAAGAGGATGTTGAGATCATTGAATACATTGCCAGAATGTGAAGTGAGAGACTTAGCCAGATTGGGGTTAATAAACAGAAGTGATGATAACATGGCTAGAGTCATTGGGAAGATTGTTTGGAAGGAAAGTATAAAAGAGAAGAAGTTCGAGCTGTTGAAACCACAAAAGGGAAAACTCATTGAAGACAAAGATAGAGGGATGAGAGCAGATGGAAAGCCTTGGATGATTATGAAGTATAAACTGATCCGGTGTCTAAAAGAGGTGCCGAAGAAACAAATACCCAAGGATGTGCTGAAAGATCTGAAGTGGTGGTATGTAGATTGTGAGACAGCTGAAGCAGTAATGGAGGACGAAGATGAACAAGAGCTGCTGAGAGTCTATGATCCGATGCATCTAGTGAACTTGTCGCAAGCTGATCTGCAGGTGCTGAATGAGAAGAAGATATTTTATATTCATGCTTGGAAAGACGAAGCGAAGAAATATCAAAGAATTGTATCAGTTTGTGTACGTGAAGGAGTTCATGCTTAAAGATGAAGATACAAGATTGTTGAAGATTACAAGACACGTGTTTGAAGATAAAGATTGAAACTACTGCCAAGGGGGAGTCTGTTGGTACATGATGTCAGTAATTCAGTATATAGTGTCTGTAATCGAGTCGTTTGGATTAGTGTTTTGTATTAAGCGAAGTTAGCTAACAAGTTCGCTGATACAGGCGAACTTGTTAGATAAGCGAAGTTAGTGACAACTTCGTTATATCAGACGTAACCTAGACCTTATATCAGACGACAACTTCGCCTGGCATGTTCAGGCGAAGTTTTCACTAACTTCGCTTATCTAACAAGTTCGCCTGTATCAGCGAACTTGTTAGCTAACTTCGCTTAATACAAAACACTAATCCAAACGACTCGATTACAGACACTATATACTGAACTACTGACATCATGTACCAACAACGGGTTACTCCCCTGGTTTGTGTGCAGAATCATCAACAGCTGTGTAGTACACAAACGACCATATAGCCTTTCATTCGCGGCCGCAACCTTGAGAGAACCTGTTCCAAGACGCCATCGTAGCTACCATGCGCATAATATAACCTGCAAAACTCAAACTCGCTCGCATGTAGCGGCGTAAAACACGGATAACAAAAACATAAACAAATAGATATATTTTTGTGTTTTTGGTTTTTATAATTTTTAATTAATTTATTTTATTTTATTTTATTTTATTTTTTCAATAATGGAACACCCCTTAAATCGACCGACTCGAATGGAGATTGAGTACGAGCGGTTTCATCTTGGAACATCCGGAAATAGACAAAACAAATAAAACAGATAGCACACACAAGTAAAAGAAGTACAAACTCTACAACTTGGGCAGTCTCCCGAGTGGTGCATCCATCACGTCTACGTCTCGGAGAGCGAGTCAAGGTAGAATACCTCGACCGTCTAATCAGTCACCAGCTCGCCAATGTAGTGCTTCAGTCTATGACCGTTCACCTTAAACTTCCCGCCTTTATCTTCTATCTCAATCGTACCATACGGGAAAACCTCAGTGACCGTGAACGGTCCCGACCATCGGGATCTCAACTTTCCCGGGAATAACCTCAACCGGGAATTTACAATAAGACCAAATCCCCACACTTGAACTGCTTGTTACCCTTCAACTTTCTATCATGTAGTTCCTTCGTCCGCTCCTTATACCTGAACGAGTGGGCGTAGGCGTGATCTCTCAGCTCCTCTAACTCGTGCAACTGGTGGAACCAAGTGGCCTCCGCGGCGGATATATCAAAATTGACCCTCTGTAGGGCCCACGAAGCACGGTGCTCCAACTCAACAGGCAGCTGGCAGGCCTTCCCATAAATCATCCAAAACGGTGTGGAACCGTCGGAGTTTTGTAGGCTGTACGGAAGGCCCACAACGCATCATCCAACTTGTCGGACCAATCCCGACGATTCGAACCAACCGTTTTCCCAAGAATCTGTTTGATCCCATGATTACTCACTTCCACCTGCCCACTAGTCTGTGGGTGGTAGGTGGTTGCAAACCGATGGGTGACCCCATAGCGTCGCAACGCCTTCTCCATCTACACATTGCAGAAGTGAGTACCTCTATCACTGATCAACGCCTTCGGGACACCAAAACGAGCAAAAAGTTTCTTGAGAAAACGGAGTACAACTCGGGCATCATTCATGAATAAGGCCTTGGCCTCAACCCACTTCGAAACATAGTCAACCGCCACGAGTATGTACTTGTTTCCACGCGAAGATGGAAACGGTCCCATGAAATCAATGCCCCAAACATCGAAAACCTCACAAACCTGAATAGCATTTTGGGGCATTTCATTTCGCGACGAAATGTTGCCGACACGCTGGCAACGATCACAACTCCTCACAAACGCGTGCGCATCCTTAAAAATCGAAGGCCAATAAAATCCACAATAAAAAACCTTCTTCGCTGTCAAACTCGCACCGTGGTGGCCTCCTGTCGGTCCAACATGGAAATGGCTCATAATCTGCCTTCCCTCCTTAACGTCAACACACCTCCTTATCAACTGGTCAGCACCTATACGAAAGAGATACGGGTTGTCCCACAGGTAAAACTTAACATCATCAAAGAATTTCTTTTTTTGCTGGTAAGACATCTTCGGGCAGTACCCGTCTGCAAGATAGTTCGCGAAGTTGGTGAACCATGGAAAACCCTCATCTTGAGCTGAAACAAACATGAGACTATCTGTCGGAAAGTGGTCATTAATCCTGACCCTTGGCTCTCCTAACTCAGCTCCCTCAAGACGTGAAAGATGATCGGCCGCCACATTCTTGGCCCCTTTTTTATCACGGATTTCAATATCAAACTCTTGAAGCAACAGGATCCATCGGATAAGGCGTGGCTTAGCATCCTGTTTTTTAAAGAGATAACTAATGGCAAAATGATCCGTGTACACAATCGTCTTGGACAAAACAAGAGAGGACCTGAATTTATCGAATGCAAACACCACAGCTAAAATCTCTTTCTCGGTGGTGGTGTAACTCTCCTGTGCACCATTCAAGGTCCGGATCGCATAATAAATCGGATGGAAGTGCTTATCCTTCCGCTGTCCAAGAACCGCTCCGACTGCGAAGTCGCTGGCATCACACATCAATTCAAAGGGAAGCGACCAGTCGGGAGCAATCATGATCGGGGCGTTAACGAGTTTGTCTTTTAAAAGATCAAACGCCTCGATACACTGCTCAGAAAACACAAATGGGGCATCCTTCTCCAGAAGTTTGGTCATGGGTCTCGCGATTTTAGAAAAATCTTTAATGACCCGGCGATAGAACCCAGCCTGACCAAGAAAAGTCCGGATGGATCTCACAGAAGTGGGCGGGGAAATATTAGAAATGGTCTCGACCTTCGCTCGGTCGACCTCTATCCCCGCACTCGAGATACGATGCCCCAAAACAATGCCCTCGCGTACCATGAAGTGACACTTCTCCCAGTTAAGGACTAGGTTGGTGTCAACGCATCGGGCCAACATCCTCTCAAGGTTGGAGAGACACTGATCGAAAGAACTCCCAAACACAGAAAAATCGTCCATGAACACCCCCATGGAGTCCTCGATCATGTCATGAAATATAGCCACCATGCACCTCTGAAATGTGGCTGGAGCGTTACACAGTCTGAATGGCATACATCTATAGGCAAACGTGCCGTATGAGTAGGTAAACGTGGTTTTCTCCTGGTCATCGGGGGCAATCGGAATCTGAAAGTACCCGGAGAAACCATCCAAGAAGCAGTAATACTGCTGACCTGCCAAACGCTCCAACATCTGATCGATGAAAGGTAAAGGAAAGTGGTCTTTCCTCGTGGCATCATTCAGTCTGCGGTAATTAATGCAGACTCTCCAACCGGTCACAGTCCTAGTGGGAATGAGCTCGTTCCTCTCATTGGTGACGACAGTCATGCCACCCTTTTTAGGAACCACTTGGACTGTACTAACCCACGAACTATCAGAAATGGGGAAAATGATCCCCGCATCAAGGAGTTTGATAATCTCCTTCTTCACGACCTCCTGCATCTTCGGATTAAGCCGCCGCTGCGGCTGAATGACAGTCCTAAAATTATCCTCCATGAGGATTTTATGCGTGCATAACGAAGGGTTGATACCCTTGATGTTGATAATCTTCCATGCAATGGCCTCCTTGTGCTCACTCAGCACCCTCAACAATCTCTCTCTCTCGACCTCCGTCAAAGTAGATGCAATAATAACCGGCAACTTCCTCTCCTCGTCCAAAAATGCATAATCCAAATGGCCTGGAAACTCCTTAAGCTCTAAAGAAGGAGGGGGGCTCTCGACAGAAGGTCGGTCCATCGGATGGTCTCGTACGATCCCGGCAGACACTTCAGACTCAGGGGTATGTAACTCGGTGTCATCTTCCGTTGACTGATCGGTCATGGCAATCATCTCAATCTTTGGAATGTCCCTATCGAGAATCTGAGTGTCGGAGGTAGATCCTCCACAGATCTCGCTGAAAAACTCCCCAACATGCTCCATGATGTTATCGATAAAGTATAAGGAGTCATCAGCAGACTTGGGGTGTTTAAGTGACTGTCGAACGTCAAAGGTGATGTTCTCATCCCCAACTCTTAAGATCAACTTACGCTTGCAGACGTCGATCAACGCCTGTGCAGTGGCAAGGAATGGTCGGCCTAAAATCAGTGGTACGCTATCATCGTCGTTCATGTCCAGAATGATAAAGTCTACCGGGAAGATGAACTAGTCGACACGAACCAGCATGTTCCCGACCACCCCTCGAGGGTATTTCACAGATCGATCAGCAAGCTGGATACTCATCCTGGTAGGCCTCGGTTCGCCTAAACCCAGCTTGCGATACACGGAATACGGCATGAGATTAATACTGGCACCAAGATCAGCCAGCGCATGAATAACCGTATCATCACTCAAGATGCAGGGAATCGTGAAACTCCCTGGATCGGCCATCTTCTCTGGTAACTTCCTCTGTAAGACAGCAGAACAGTTAGCACTCAAAGGGATGGAAGCTATCTCAGCTAACTTCTCCTTATTCGAAAGAATATCCTTAAGGAACTTCGCATGTTTCGGCATCTGGGTGAGTGCCTCAAGGAATGGAATATTAAGGTGAAGCTGCTTCAAAAGATCAAGAAATTTAGAATTCTGCTACTCATCTCTATCTCTAAGGAGTCTCATGGGGTATGGCACTCTAGGTTTGTAGACTCTCGATGGCTCGCTCGGTAGCTGCTATCTCTCGGCCTGTGCTAAACTCCCTGGGCTGTTCCTCTGATGCACCTAGGCCGGCGGAGACTCCATCTGAATCTCCTCATCAACTTGCTCCTCTACAACTACTGCAGGCTGCTCGACAACTCCTCGTCTGGACCTCTCCTGAATCACGGGCTCGTCTCATGCCCCTGCACCGCTCCTTGTCATCACAGCTTTCGCGAATCCCTTCGGGTTCTGCTCGGTATTACTCGGTAGCGTACCTTGCGGCCTCTCGTTCAATATACTGGCTCTCTCTCCTATCTGCCGCTTAAGACTCTGAATCGATGCTCCATGATTCCTCATAAACTGTTCGTGCTCGCGAAACTTCTCCTGGGTCTCATTATGTCGGGAATCCTCTCGTGTCATAAGCTGTGACAACATCTGCGTCTGCTGCGCCATCATCTCCTCTAAAGTGGGCTTCTTCTCCCCACTGCTCGCTCCCTCGCCGGCATCCTGAAAAAGGCTCTGACGCTGCAGAAAACCGGACTGTTTACCGCCCATCTAGTTGGAATTCTGGTTGCCTCTCCATCCCGAATTATAAGAATTGAAAGAATTAGGATTTCGGTTTGGATTTCCTATAAAGTCTACGGCCTCCTCCTGTGAACTGACTGGCACTTAACGGTATCATGCCCCCCTCTGCATATCTTGCACAACTTGCTCTTCGTCTGCAAGTCCTTCACAATTTGCGCTAACGCTTCTACCTGTGCCGTGAGTGCGGTGGTCGTGTCCACCGAATGCATGCCGCGTGAAGAAAGAGAATCGACGGTCTTACCACCCTTGGCGAGTGGTCGTTGGTGTCCACTCATAGCTAACTCGTTAAACAAGGCGATGCGCTCATCCGGGTCCTTCGTCGTCAGCAAATTTCCTCCCGCCGTCGTGTCACGCATGTTTTGCGTCACGTACGTCACTCCATTGTAGAACTTCTCAACAACCACCCAATCTTGCAAGCCGTGGTTCAAGCACAACGCTAAAAGGTTTTTGAAACGCTCCCATGCCTTGTAGAAACTCTAAGTGTCCTCCATCTGAAATGAATGAATCTGGTTAAGCAAACGAGCGGCCTTAGCCGGAGGATCGTATTTCTCAAGAAATAGGGTTTGCATGGCAGCCCAAGTAGCTATGGAGCTCTGTGGGAGGGACTCGAGCCACAGACTCGCTTTATCGATGAGCGAGAACGGAAAAACGCGGAGTTTCACGGCATCTTCGGATACGCCGGCAAGATGGAAACTGTTGCAGATACGCGTGATACGAGTGAGATGATGATGCGGGTTTTCGTGAAGTAACCCGTGGAACTGAGCAGAATGAGAAATGGTATTCAGAATATTCAAAGGAATCTGCCAGTTCGTGTTAACTCCAATGGCGGGTGGTGCGATGCTGGATCTCGCGCCAGCAGTATCCGGTCGGGCCCGGTCTACAACTGTCCTCCTTGGAGGTGGATTGTCGCCCATGATCCTATCCCTATCGTCGGAGTCAACGGATGAAGAAGTGGAAGATGGTGAAACGACACGACGTCTCTCACGAAACTCTCTCTCTGGCTCGGGAAATGCTTCCGTGTTGGGTGGTCCTTGAGATCAAGTCTGTCGCATAAAACTATAAATAGAAATAAATTTAACTAAACTATTCTAACAAATAAGCAAAACAAAACAAAAATAATTACAAGTAGCACACAAGGTAAGTCCTAACTCGAGTCGCTCTCAAAACGCCTAAAACCGAGTCCCCGGCAACGGCGACAAAAACTTGATGTGCGTCGGATAACCCTCACAACTAAGCTTTAATATTAAAACGAAAATCCTAAAACCACACACAACCGGCAAGTGTACCGATCGCAAGTAGTATAGACCTAGGAAGTCCGAGTATCGAACACGTGGACACGTAAGACGCTAACGATCACTAACCCTAGACAAGACCTACCTAAGAATAATATTTAATTTATTTTTGATTTCTTTTAACTTAACTGAAATAACTAGACTGACTGACAAAAGTTACCTAAAATAGAAAACTTAACGGGGAACTAACTATGTTAACTATGGATGGAGAAAAACGTCTACCTAGGTCTGAATCAAACTGTAGGCCTAAAAAGCTAATGGATTGAATGATATCTAGACATCGGTTCCTAAAGATGACACGACTAAGGATCACTCGAGCTCACTGGATTACCTCTCGGTCTCACTCAACAAGCCTAAACTACTCAAAATCGACTAAAACGACCAAACCGGGAGACAATTGCTACGTGTTCTAATCTTGACTCACCTCTCGGTCTCACCAACACTCGACCCTAATGGAAATGAATACTACACAACTAAGGATAGAGGAACAATTCAACTTAAACAAAAATATATCAACTAGTCGCTCAAAACACCTAAACCTGACAAGAAACAAACTCGCTCTCGCGCAATCCTTATTCTAGCATGCAAAGGTAATGAGACGACCCTAACTTCTTATCACCTCTCGGTCTCTAAGAAGTTGCATAACCACTGTAATTAATCCAATAAATCATGTAACAAAACCCTACGGTTGTACCTACCACAAACAAACCCTAAACATAAAATCTAGAATCAAACAATGCACCCATCAATCAACAAAAAACTAATTAACCGACACACGAGGTTTATGCAATGAATTACCAAAATTTCCAGCCCTTAAACACAACCTATTTCATGTCTAAATCAAACTTTACAATAACAATTAACTTCTATCAATCAAACAATCCATAAAGCTCATCAAACATTAACAATTATCATCATTCCTAGGTAGAACTAACAAGTTTAGCCGAGAATCATAATTGGACAGCAGCAAACACTCAATAAAATCATCATATAACTCATCTCAAACATCAATTCAAGCATTCAACGATCAATACAAATCATAAAAATTTTAATCTCTCAAGTAACTACCAAACAATTCAACAATTAAGCAAGAAACTCAAAGTGTATGAACAATGAAAAAGATGTAAGGATATGAGATGTTCCGGGGCTGCTCTTAGCTGTAAAAAACAGTGGTGAATGATCCCGAGGCTAGGTTCTTTTTTCTTCTTCCTTCCCTAGCCGCCACAAGCTCCAACCCTAGCTCCACAAAACCTTTTTCCCTTTTTCTTTCTTGTTGATCTGCCGATCAGAACCCAGCCCTAGGCTTAGGGTTTTTTTTCTTTTTTATTATAATATTAAAAAGAGGCTTGGGCTTTTCTATGATGTAAACGGGCCGGGCTTTAAGTCTTGTCTTGAAATTGTATGCGTAAAAGACCCGTAAGCTCCTCGAAAAGTCCGGTTTTTCTTCCTTTCCACCCTTTGCCTACAAGATAATCAAAACTATTTAAAACCTATATAAAACAAGTTAAAATACATAAAATATAATATAATAACGTGGATTAAAGGTGTGGAAAATACGTGTGTAAGATAGGTCTTCGAGTATGATACTTCCTTGTCGAGAAGACCTTGTAACACTGAGTATGCTCGAAATATGTCTTCGAGCAAACTTTACTTAGAATATTTTCCTTAGAAAATATTCTACTCCAGCAGACTTCAATCTTTATGAGTTATTCCAACTTTGCTTGAATAAATCCCTCGAGCAAGCATATTCTTCTATACCTCTTCAATCTTCCCTTAGGTTTATTGAGAACAACTCAAGTATACTTGGGTACTAAACATGCTCGAGATTGAACCATGCTCAATGCTTTACTTGGAGCATATTGAGATCATCATGCTCGACCCACCAAATTGCTCGTAGACTTTGGTTTAACCTGGATAAATCAAGTGTTTACTCGGTTAGCAAACTGTGCATGATGAAGAACGTCCTTGCTCGACGAAGTGTAGCTTGCTCGAAACTTTCAACACTTAGAAGAATTCCAGAAGACAATCTTACGTGAGTAAGATATCATGCTCGAGGTAGTAAACATCGTGCTCGAGGGTCCAAGCTTGCTCGAATTTCATACTAAGCCATTTTCCAAGGAGGTTGAGAAGATTCCAATCTTCCTTGTCAATTTTTCGACCCAACAATCTCCCCTGGATTGGAACAAGCTCCGATGTATCAAAACATACCTGCATTACTCACACTTTTGTCAAATTTCATATCACGTATCAAATGAAAATCAAAGAACATTACATTACATAATTGGATTCTGCCTTAAAGGCATTACACATCAAATTACATAACTTTAAAATTACATAAAAGACAAAAACACATAAATAGATAAAATTACAAGGATAAAATGAATACTCCCTTCCATACTGATGTAGTCTAAAATATACGTATTATTATATAAATATTCCCTATACTTTTAAGTCATTTTAATCCAAGTTTTTATTTAATATTATTATTAATTGGTTCGTATGTGAATTTAATAGGTTCTAAGAGGCAACGGGCTAAAACGAGTAAATTGACTCAACAATAATATTACTTACCCCTTTATTTTGTTTACTCAATTTTTTTTAACCCGTGCGTAATACATGGCAGAATTATTTATATTCTTGTTATATGCTATTTATTTTCAATTGTTATTATGAATTTTAAATACAAGAAATTTGTTGCTAAAAAGAGAAACATGCGTTCGTTGACAGCAACTTCAAAGAATTGGAATTGTGAGCAAGGAATTATTATGGATTTATAAAATATTTGATGGGTCCACTTGTGAAGTCATCAAGTCCACAATAGCCATTCTTTGTTAATCGACTTTGTTCCAAAAACAAATAATATAACCTACAAGTCAAAGGAAGCCGATATATATATATATATTTCCTTGGGGTTTTCGACGGCCGCAAGTCAGAAGTTGGGTGTTCGACAAAAGGCAAAAGAAGACGCAAAAACAAAAAGAGAAGAGAAAAAGCAGTTGGTTCGAGCAGAGAGCGTCAGGGTTCAATACCTACTCATCCAAACATCCTTAATATTTGGTTTGAATTTATTGTTTTCGTCATGAACTCATTATTTAAACTCATTTATTTTCTTTTGTTCTTGAGTATGGTTGTTGGCTAAACCCCTAGACCACCTAGGTTTATGATGAACTTTTTGTTGACATTGGATTTTAGTTTGGATTTTCTTTTTGTTATGGTTTATGATTAAGTAAGAGGTTTCTTGTTATTTATTCGATGCATATGTGTGCTTAGGATTGTTTGATGAGTTTTATTGTTTCACAGTTTCCTTGGTGATTGTATGTCATATAATAGGATTCTGTTAGGGCATCTACTATGTGTTTTCGACTAGTTTATGGTTGACTTGCAATAAAACCATAGGAACAATAATAATTAATCATGTAGACCTAAGTGTGATGCTAATCTAAATAGCTGTAAGGTGATAGATTATATGATAAGTCTTGGTTGATTAAGATTGCTAGATTTAATTCTTCGTAAGAAGTCCATCTAGGTTTGATTTTTCAGCTTTGTTTATCTAGTCGAGTGAATACTTAAAACCACCTTTGATTTCCGCGCTATAAGGTAGGATTTCTTATAGAGGTACTTGTCATAAAATAATTAGCGACCGTAAGCGAGTCTAATTAAACTGGTGCTTTTAAGAACTTAATAGAGATCCATAGGTGTCTTCTTGAGAAGGTTCAGGGGTCCTGTTCGGGTTTTTTTTAAGTGACTATTTTATGATACCGGTTCCATAACTTAGCATTTTCCTACTATTTGATAATTGATACATTAGGGATTCTAGCCTAGGTGGTTGCTTGTCATCATTTGAATTAAGTCTAGGTTTAAGTCGTTTTTAAGCTTAGTGATTAAATTAATATTAGTTTTTAGTAAAACCCCTCAAATTATAATAAATAAATAGTCGTGTATGTAGTTGAGTCTAATTTAGCTAGTTAACGTAATTAAAAAAGTCTCGTGGGTTCGATATCCTGACTTACTTAGCTGTACTAGAGTCGGCCGGTTCACTTGCCGGTTAGTAGTTTTAGTTAAGTTAAGAGTCTAGAAATTATTACTTAGTGTCTAGATTAGCGTTTATTTAGTTAATAAATTAATAACTATTTTTAGCACATCACATACACATCCTGCAATTTTCACCTTTCACTCCTGCCTCTTTGCTTTGTTTATCTCTATGTTACGAATAGCAGCGGCCATCTATTTGAACATGTCCAGCTCCACATAGTCGTCAGAATCTAGCGGTATCTCCACCTCCTTGATGCCAGTTAAGTACTTAATATGAATGAACTCTAGTTTAGAGTCATTTTCAATTATTGCTAGGACTTCTCTTTCTGAGTTTTTCAAGGTGACCGTCTCACTCCGTTTGTTGAAACTAATATTGGCAATCCTCCCATTTCCCTGAACTTCTGAGTTAGGCACTGTCATCTCTCTTCTCATAGCTATGCTTTCTCTCATAGTTCTTCTTGATGTACTGGCAGTAGGAGCTTTTCTTTGTGCATTTGAGCTTGATTGTCCAGTTCTCCTTGTAGTTACTTTTCTCTCTGATTGTCCAAAAGATAATTCAGATATCCTTACTTCAGACAGCCTCTTATTTCTCCTTGCCTTCTCAGCATCTGAGTAGTTCCATTTTGTCTTCTTATCCAGCAATGGAAAACCAGTTCTTTGTTGTTCATGGAGATACTTTGATAGCTCATTCCTTTGCTGTCCAGCATGTCTGTCCTTCTGTTGATAATCATACAATGTTAGAGTTGCCATTTCTTCAAGTTGCTCCCTACTGATTTTCTAACGTAAGCGACTATGATCTGGCGATACAGTTTCAACGTGTTGTTCGTTTCTGTTATGCATTCAAGATCCATAGCTGCAACGACTGGAAGACGAAGATGTGCCAGAGATAAGTATAAAGAGGTCGAGACGAGGGGGAGTTTTTTGATACATCAAACGAGCGTCTCGGTCTTTAGCTTATTATTATATTAGTTTATCATATGTAAGGGCATTTTGGTAAATTAGTCCATTCGCTCTATTGTAAGGTACATTCGTTACCCCGTAACGAATGTATCACATTCGTCTAATGTAAACTCATTTGTTAACCCTGATTAACGAATGAGATAACGAATGTGGAGTCTTTCATCTATTTTAATGTATAACGAATGAGAGTCTCATTCGTCTAGCTTTAATGTAACGAATGACACATCTGTTAAGTGTTAACTTAACGAATGTGGTCATCCTTATATATATATATCCTGTAATTATCATTAAAGTAATAACAAGTATTCTGTTAATCGTATAGCCTTGTTACTCTGTCCAAATCCTCTCAGAATACACACACAAACACACACTAAAGTAATTCCTATGTTGGGTCGGATTATTGATAAGGAAGATTGGAATCTTCTCAACCTCCTCAGGAAACGGCTAAGTATGGACTTCGAGCAAGCTTAGACTGTCGAGCATGATTTTACTACTTCGAGTAAGGTCTTCAGAACCATGTCTGGTTGATTCTTCTACGTGTTAAAGCTTCGGGCAAGCTACACTTCAACGAGCAAGAGTGTTCTTCTATCAAGTATGGATTGCCAATCGAGCAAACAACTTGATCATTCAAGTTTTAACCAAGTATTACGAGCACAGGAAGTCCGAGCACATGGTGACGAGCATGGATGCAATAAGAAGATGTCATATGCTCGAAGCATGGACTACGAGCATGATTCAATATTCCGAGCAAGATTTACATCCGAGCATGCTAAAGATTGCTGAATAAGACAAGATTGAAGGCATCAAGAATGAGCTTGCTCGATGGACTAGTTCGAGCAAAGCAAAGATTATTCAAGAAGAATGAAGTATGCTAGAGGAGAATATTTTCTCTCTGAAAATATTCTAAGTAAAGTATGCTCGAAAACACTCATCGAGCATATCCTACACACTGAAGTGTGCTCGAGCAAGATGCACATCATGCTCGAAGACACAACACTTGTATTTTATTTTGTCAATTATTATGTAATATTTAGGGATTCTAGAAGGAATGTCAGGGTTCTATAAATAGGGTCCTAGGTTTCCATTTAGGGCACGAATTACGAGAAACATTCGAACAAATATTCATTCTGTCTCCTCATACAGCTGCCGCCACCTTTTAGGAAACCCTAGACATTCCTTTCACTGTTTCATTGAATGATGTATTAAATACAACGAATCTTTGTCTTTGAACCTGTCTTTACTTATTATCATTTATTGTTTCATTTGTTATCATATCTACGAACAAGATTCCAAGACTTGTTGGACAAGAGAACTTCATAAAATGGAAGGTGCTTTTTGAAACGGCTGTTAACTACAACGATCCCGAACTATGGACTTCTATCACAGAAGGACAGTGTGTTCCTTCTACTGCTGCAAACAATAGTGCCACTATTGAACTGACAATGAAGAAAAGAGATGACAAAGCTCTATCTATGCTGAAGCTAGGTCTATCCTGGGAAATACTGACAACTGTCAATCATCACAAAACTACAAAGGAGATGTATGATGCAGTTATTGACATGTTTGAGGGCAATACTGTAAGGCCCCGAAGCTCGGGAACCCCACAGTTGGTAATCATACAAAACACTTGAGAAAATAAATAAACTTAAAAAAATTCTTTGCATTAAAATAGCATTACAGAGTATAATTTGGCGTAAAATGTAAATAGATGAATAAGTTCCCAAAATCAAAATTAATTATAACTTTTAAAAGTCTTTTGAAATAAAAGGTTCATAAGTAATTCTTCATTCCAGTATGCCCTTCATCGTCCAAGTAGCTCCGTGCACGTCCAAGCGATAAGGCATCCTTTTCCTAACCTGAAACTCACACTAACATGCACACAAAGTCAGCTTAAGCTGAGTGAGTTCAAGTTTTAAATAAGTAGCAAAAGTTTTAATAATCATTCCAACGGTTTTAAAACGGTAAACGGAAGTACATCGGTTAGGTTACCACATTCAATAAATAGTCATTCTTACGTATGAGCATCTCTATACGTGCATTCCTATATATATATATATAACATTCAATAATAACATTCAGGGCCGAGAAAACGTACAACCCAAACACGTAACATTCGGCGCATGCAATCACGAAGTAGGCATACGCAACATTCAGTAGTCGAGACGACTACAACATTCGCCAAATATTGGCCATTCTAAATATATATATAAATATATATATACATACACATTCTATAACATCCCAAGACCTACCGATACTAGCAAGCCTATGTAAAACCATTCAAAACATTTCATCAAGTAAGAAAAACACTTAGGTGTGCATGCTAGCCCAAAACTTAAAAAGAGTTAAACGGGGCATCAATAACTCACCTGAAATCAATCGAACACCTGCAACGAGCTAGGAAAATCCCTAAGTGCACAATCACAAGCAAGGGCCTGTAAATTATACACAACACGTTACTAAACTAGACCATAAGAACACTCTTGCCTAATGGGCCGTTCAAGCCCAACACTATGGCCCAAGGCCTAACAACTTGGCCCAAGGCCCAACACTTGGCTCAAGGCCTAAAGCCCAACACTTGGCCCAAGGCCCAACAACTTGTCAAATCGAGTCGAATACGCGCGAAATAAACCTTAAAACCATTTGTTAAACGAATCCGCCCCAAATGGACCAAATTCCTATTTTACACCTTTCATTCATCATGATTATGTCACCCGAGTTGATAGGGTTGACGGTTCCTTTTTACAACTCTCACTTAACATTTAAATGAAAATTCGCGCATCGCCGACTCGATTGACGAAGCACTAACCGAACCAGCCCCGAGCATCAAAAAACATAATTTTTCCACAGCCCTTAAACCCCCCTAGGGCTGTACAAACTGATTCGGTCGGTCATCCGATCAATTAACGCAACAAACTCAACAATTTGCAATTCTACACCCGATAAACCCTAGTTTTCGAACTAAAATCGGTTGACCGACCTAAACACCTCCAATGACCACGAAATTTTAATATGATGTAAATGCCATACCTGGGGATCTTTCTACCCCAGAAACTCTAATTTTTATCCACGGGAAGTGGGTCAATTACACCTTGGCCGAAAATCTATCCAACGAAAAGTTTCGGCAAAATTGAGCATCAAAACGATTAGGGGTGAGCAAAAAGAGTGTTGGGGATTGTAGTACATACCTTGTACTACTTCTAAGAGCTTGGAATTGATCAAAAAGTGGAATCAAAGAAGGGAGGGGGGTTGGAACCTTGGCCGATCGGACAGTGGGCTGAACTAGGGTTTAGGTTTTTTTTTTGTTTAGTGTTATAATATAAAACTTTTTTATTCTAGCCCCCGTAAAATAATAATAATGCAACTTGGAAGAAATGTTAAGCGATTAGACGTACCGGGATGACCTAAAGGCTTCCGAGAAACGTCGGATACATCCCGAGATTAATACATACTCTACAAGCTTTAATTCTTGAAACCGGAATTAACGGGCGTTGCAAATACCGAACTAAGAGACATTAAAAAGGATAGACTAAAGCAACGGTTGGATAGATTCAAGTTCAAGGAAGGCGAAAGATTGAAGTCTGTACTACAGAGATTTATGGTCATTGTGAATGAGATTAGGACGACTGACTTACAAATCTTTGACTTTGACCTAAACAAAAAATTGCTATCCTCATTGTCTGGTGAATGGTATACAGCCAGCAAATTTATCAAGAAAAAGGCAAATTTTCCTAACTTTAAGTTAGATGATGTGTTACCTTTCCTAAAAGCTGTTGAGCATGAGATGATTGAGAATCATATGATCAGAGAGGATAAGCCCAGCTTCCCAGTGACAAATGCTCTTGTAGCACCAATGGGAAATCTTTCTGTCAAGAACTAGCAATAACCAATTATTGAAGAACAATCGGAAACAAGCTCGGTGTGTGGAGGAAGTCAGTTAAGGTTCAATGTACAAATGATAGAAGATGACAACATCTCATCAGCAAGTGGACACCCTCCGTACATGCCAAGCAATGCAAGCCATGGAACAGACTATCAAGCTCTATTTTCTATGTTTACTGATTCATATCATGCCTTTATGGCCAAGAACTTGATTAACACAAGCATTGTGAAGTTGAGCAAATTGATGCAGATGAATTAGAAGATATGGATATCAAATGGCAGGCTGCAATGCTAGCTGTGAGAAGTAAAAGGTTGTACAACAGGACAGGAAGAACAAGCTTTTCTGGACCAAATGATAGAATAGGGTTTGACAAATCAAAAGCAATTTGCTACAACTGCCAGCAACCTGGTCACTTTGCCAGAGAATGCAATCAGCCCAAGCAAGTGGGAAACCAGGTTAATCAAAATCAGTTCTACCAGAATCAAAACCAAAACTTCCAGCATCAGAGAAATCAATTAGCCAATCAAAACCCCTACCAACAACAGAACAGACCCCAGCAGCAACCTTTCCAAGCTCAAAGAAATAACCAACTACATATTCATAATAACTAGAACAGAGTCAATCCAAATACTGTGAATCAGGTTAGATATCAAGGGAATGTTGCAGTCACTAGGGTACCTCAAGATGGGGAGTTTGACTGGAGTAATCATGCAGCAGAGATGGAAAAAGAAAATGTTGCTTTCATGGCCAAGGTGCAGGACAAAGTAGAATATTCAAATGCACAGGTACATTTTGATATCTCTATTTCTAATCTTCTTTTGACTATTAATGAACTTAATCAGGAGATTGGAAAGTGCAAGTCAGAATATGGTAGAAAAGAAGCCTTTCTGAATGTATATGAGACTAGTGAGGCAACCTATGAAAACCAGGTTAAGGGATTAGAAGAAGATTGTATGCAAGCATACAGAACTCAATCAACAATGACTATTGAGATTGAGGGACTGAAAAAGATGTATGCGGATGAGAAGCTTAAGAATGCTGAATTGATGATTCAAATGGAATTCCTGAAGAACCTGATATCTACTGGAAATATAGTTGGATTCGTGGACAAAATGACAAATGAAGAGAAATACAAGAAGGTTCCACCACCTTTTTGTAATAGTTATTCACTAAGAGTATACAAGGAAAGCAGAAATGAGTATTTGAAACAATTTATGAATGTTTTTGAAGACAGAACTGAGTTTGTAAAACAGTAAGAAGATGTGATTGTTGATGAAGAGGGAGAATTTGTAATGAAGCAAAATGAGAAATCAGAGGAGAAGAAGGTTGAAAAGAAAGATGAAGTAAAGAAGAAATGGAGTGAATACTCAAGTGAGGGGAGTACTTGCAGCTGTGGCAGTACCAAATCATCAAAAGGCAAGAAAAAGAGGAAGGGATCAAGCAAAAATATTGATGAAAAGATTCCAATATTACCAAAAATAAATCACAAAATGAAAAAGAATTTTGAGAAGATGAGAAGAGAGCATGTGGTGTATGTGCTAGACCTCAGTTAGAAATCAAGAAAATGAATGATGTATCAAAGAAGTCCACATATGATCAAACCCATCCGCCAATTTATCCAATTTTCTCCAATGATGAACTGTTTGATATTGGGGATGTGGATTATGTGCCCATGAGAAGATTTTCTGTTGAACCAGAAGGAAGCTCCTCAAGATCATTCTCTAAAAGGAAGCCAATTGTGTTTGTCAAGGAGAAATATCCTTTAGTGCCGGATGTGAATAGACCAATCAAAATGGATTTCAGCAACTCTTTGTGCCCAAAGACATCCCTAGGCTTTGACTTTCCCAAGCCAAGTGACAGAATCAAAGACAAGCAATTGCTTGAAGATATGGGAAGCTTTGCCAAGGTGTGGTGCAAAAAATGTGATGCTTATGGTCATCATACAGATTCCTGCTGGTTTGAGGAAGATGAGTTTGTTATGCCAGATATTGTTTGTGGTTTTGATATGAAAGGATACAAACAAATGTATCAAAGGTATTTGAATGAAGAAAAGAACAACTCAAGTGATGAAGAGAAAAGATCATGTTTGGAGAGAAGATTAAAGCAGGTTCAGAAAATCAAAGATGATTAAAAAGAATCAAGTAAACCAGTGAAGAACAAAAGGTCAAATGACAAAGGAAAAGCCAAAATGAGACCTGGAGTTCTTAATGGTGATGAAAAGTTCTTGATGAAGCAAGGGTTTGAACCAAAAGGGTTTCAGTGGAAGACAAAGAAGGGGTTAAATGAGTGGAAAGACTGTGTGATTGATCAGATTGAAAAAACATTAAATCACCAATTATGTCAGTTGAATCGGACTCAAACTCAGATGAAGAATTTGAAGTAGTCTATGAAGATCCACTTCCACTTACAGTTCCAACTCCTGATGAATCTTCAAATGAATCTGATTTGCAAACTGATACAGTTTGTGACTTAGAATATAACTGATTCTTTTATGTACGTTTGTGCAAGAACAGTCTATAAATTGCAATGATATATGGTATATGGATAGTGGTTTTTCCGGACACATGACCTATGACAGGGGAGCTCTTGTCAATTATGAAAGAAAGTATGAAGGTCCAGTTGCTTTTGGGAGTGATGAAAATCGAGGGAAGATTATTGGAAGAGGAACTCTCACCAATGGCAAGGTATCCTTTGAGAATGTGCTGCATGTTGAAGGACTGCAATACAATCTACTCAGCATTTCTCAGGTCTGTGATAAAGGATACAAAGTGGTATTCAATGATGAACATTGTCTAATCCTAAAGCCTGAATTAGTGATTCCAACTGATATAATCATGATGATGGCTCCAAGGAATGGCAACCTCTATGAGCTTAGAATGAAAACTGCTACATCTAGAGGTGGTTCATGCTTTGTGTCAAAGGCCACTGAAAATGAGACTAATTTGTGGCATAGGAAGATGTGTCATGTCAACTTGAAAAATATGAACAAGCTAGTGAAAGGTGAACATGTTGTTGGCCTTCCAACAAGAGAATTTAAGCTTGAAGAAAAATGCACATCTTGCCTCAATGAGAAACAACATAAATCCTCTCATAAGAGCAAACTGATCAATAAAATTGATGAGGCATTGGAATTACTCCACATGGATATGTTTGGTCCTGTGAGTGTTCCAAGCATTGGAAAGAAAAGATACTGTCTAGTCATCACTGATGACTACTCAAGATTCACATGGTTTTACTTCTTGGGAACTGTTGGGGCCAGGATTCTTGATCCTTGTGGATAAGCTATTCTTGGCGACTGTTTCCAGGAATAAAGATCCTTTATGGATCAAGGATCCTCAACAATTAAAGACTTGGTCAAAGCATTGAAGATTATAGACGTTGGAAGGAGTTACAACTCGTTTATAACAATAAGTAACCGTTCCAAGATTCTCTCCATGACAATTAATGCTCTTTATGGCTATTTATTATTCAATTATCCTTCTTGTAACTATATATATTGAATTGTAGCTGATCACAACACACAACACATAGCATACTTAGAATCATACTAGCAAACACTTTGTACTCACGATCAGCTCTAATTCCACCTCTTGTAATCTTTTTAAGTTTAATATAATCAGTAGTGATAGTTTTCACTACCCGAGGTTTTTATGCCAGTAGGATACTAGTTACCAAGGGCTTTTACTCGTATAAATCTCGGTGTTCATCTTTTGATATAGTCACTTTGATCAAATTTGTCATACAAGCATCAATCCTCACATACGAATTTGGTTACTTGATCCTTAGACCAATTTTTGACCAAAACAATTTGGCACCCACCATGGGGCTATTGGTGCTTTAATCCCAAAAAATTCTTACCTTTATTCAATCCCTACACTCAAAGTTATCACTCAATGGCCTCTCAAGGAAAAGCTGTTTCTACAACCACTACTTCAAGTGCTTCGGCTCAAGTAGGGATGGCAATAAAACCCAAACCCGATGGGAAAACCCGAAACCCGACATAATTGGGACGGGTAATACCCGTCCCATTAGGGTTTGGGATTAGGTTTGAAATTTTTCATGGGTTTGGATTTATAATATACCCGATTGCCCGACCTGATTACCCGATAACATTGACCTATTTACCTGATTATATACTCGATGTACCCGACAAATATATACTTATTAATTTCTAAATGTATTAATCAGTTATTATATAAGATAATATGAAATTTGAAAATTGAACATGGAGTACTGTAGTTTCTGTTTCCAATTCATGGAAACTTGCTAGTGACATTATTAATTATTATATTATTAGAGTTGGGAGTTGGAACATCAAAACAGCTCGTCTCTAATAACATCTTTATTTGCTGCCAACATAACAAATCAATGAATTGTATTTACAAATCCTACATAACCCATCGACCTTTTGTTTCCCACGTTCACATCAAGACAGATCGAACTCATCTTTTTCACTCGGCAGCAATTACGGAATCCAGACGGGTATTTTGTCAAAAACCGATAACAACCCGAAACCCGACGGGTAATTACCCGATAAATACCCGACGGGTTTGGGACGGAGTTTAATAATCGGGTATGGGTTTGGGATTACCTGAACCCGTCCCAAACCCGACCCATTGCCATCCCTAGGAGCAGCAGAACAAGACCAACCAGAGGATCTTCCATGAGATTGAGGAAATCAAGAGAACTAGGAAGACTACTAAAGACGCAAGTCCCATCATCCCGAAAATACTTGACTTCAGCACTCCAGATTTTCTTGGTCAAAGGTGCCCAGCATCCTTTTATCCTCAACAGGGATCCTCGTATCTCTTCCAGAAAGGATACTCTACCCAGTATTCGCAAGGATCATCTGTCCTTCAACAAGGATCCTCAAGTCAGGACTTAAGATCCTCCAGCCACCATTCTCAAGGATCCTCCGCCTACCAATATGCACCCTCAGATTTCCATCAAAGACCCTCTACTCACCAGCCTCAAGGATCCTCTGTCTGTCATCCTTGGGCTTCCAGACAGAATCCATCGTCCATCAGCATCCATAATCCTACTATCTTTACGGGAAAGAACCTTTGAAGGAACCACAATCAAGGCCACTTAAGGTCCATGAAGGGGACTTCATACCCATGCAAACCACTGCTCCTGCTGGACCAACTCTTGACGCTGAAACAATGTACCCCGGACACAGCTACGGGGGGAGATCTTTTGATCACACAAGAGGTAACATTTACAATAATTTTTCTTTTGGCACTAATCATGGTGGTATGCAGGATACAGGAAACAATCAAACTATAGCCCGCCTATCCCCGAGTTATCAGCAGGAATCCATATCATATCCAGATTTGCTCCACCAGTTTGTGATGCTGAGATACCAAAGTGCTTCACTGCCCCTAGTATGAAGTTATATGATGGATTCACGGATCCTGGGGAACATGTAGCCTTATACCGTGAGAGGATGGAAATCAACCCAATCCTAAAAAGGCTGAAAGAGGCTTGCTTATGCAAAGGCTTCGACTCAACACTCACTGGTTCTGCTCTCAAATGGCTGCTAAGTCTTCCTCCTTATTTAATTACTTCTTTCTCTCATTTAATCAATTTGTTTAATAGTCCATTTTCATGCAGTAGATCCTTTGAAAAATTAAATTTATATAGAGTTGTCCATCCTCGTGGGGAACCCCTTAGACAATTCCTTACTAGGTTTGGAAGAGAGGCCATGGAAATTCCAAATCTGGATGTCCCAAAA
Organism: Bidens hawaiensis; assembly: GCF_021521415.1. Taxonomy (NCBI): domain Eukaryota; kingdom Viridiplantae; phylum Streptophyta; class Magnoliopsida; order Asterales; family Asteraceae; genus Bidens; species Bidens hawaiensis. The sequence continues at coordinate 92,556 of NW_027505359.1, forward strand.
ACTGTTAAGGCATTCAAAATGGGATTACAAAAGGACTCTCCATTTTACCAACATCTTGTTATGAACCCTTGCAGAAACTTAGATGAAGTTCGAAAGAGAGCTTTAAGATTCATCAGGTTAGAGGAGGATCAAAGAATACAAGATCAACGGAATACTCCGGCAAAGAGTGAAACTCAAGACAAGAAACAAGGATCCTACTTTAGGAATAACGGCTCCAAACCATACTCCAAACCAAATGGCCAGAAGATCAACATTGTGGAGGATGATGAAGGTTGCCCAATGATATCTGATTACTGCTTCTCTGTAGATATGGGAGGAGTAATGCTTGCTGTTAGGATCTTGGGTGACAAAGAGAGATGGCTGAGGAAGAATGAGAAGGCGCCTCCTCCTAAAGACATATCCAAATGGTGCGCTTTCCATGAAGACTTCGGCCACATAACAGAAGACTGTATCGCATTGAGAAGGGAGATCAGCTACCTCCTCAGCAAAGGCTACCTCAAGGAGATGTTCGGAAGAAAGAATTCAAGGATACACCAAAATTCTTGGCAGATTCCTTGAGAATTGTCACCTTTGATAATTGTCTTTAGGATCATCGATCCTGAGAATTACTACTACTATTGTTCGAACATAAACCACCAACAAAAACCATTTAAACATCATAAAAAATAGGCTCCGGCCTTGTATTCATATCCATCATCTCCCATTTCCCTGCTCATTCCTTCACCACGCTACCATCACCATCACCAACATCCTTGATCCCCACCTATCACCGGAATAGTGTTTTTAATCGGGAATTAAGAATGGTTATAAAACACCTCAATGCTAAAACCTAGGGATAATAATGAGTCAACAGGAAATGGTCACATCATTTTCTCTCCAACGGTTGTGATTCGAATTCTCGGGATAAACATGACAGTTGTTATCCATTCACACCCATCAAGTTTGGGGTCAATTGTTGGGGCCAGGATTCTTGATCCTTGTGGATAAGCTATTCTTGGCGACTTTTCCGGGAATAAAGATTCTTTATGGATCAAGGATCCTCAACAATTAAAGACTTGGTCAAAGCATTGAAGATTATAGACGTTGGAAGGAGTTACAACTCGTTTATAACAATAAGTAACCGTTCCAAGATTCTCTCCAGGACAATTAATGCTCTTTATGGTTATTTATTATTCAATTATCCTTTTTGTAACTATATATATTGGATTGTAGCTGATCACAACGCACAACACATAGCATACTTAGAATCATACTAGCAAACACTTTGTATTCACGATCAGCTCTTGTTATCTTTTTAAGTTTAACATAATCAGTAGTGATAGTTTTCACTACCCGAGGATTTTATGTCGGCGGGATACTAGTTAACAAGGGCTTTTCCTCGTATAAATCTCGGTGTTCATCTTTTGATATAGTCACTTTGATCATATTTGTTATACAAGCATCAATCCTCACATATGAATTTGGTTACTTGATCCTTAGACCGATTTTTGACCAAAACATGAACAAAGGATGAAGCACCTAAATTGATCAAAGGATGTGTGATCAGAATGGAAAATCTACTTAACAAGAAGGTGAAGGTAATTAGAAGTGACAATGGCACAAAATTCAAGAATGGATTAATGGAAGAATTCTGCACTTCTAAGGGAAATTTTCAGTAATATAGTGCACCTAGAACTCCTGAGCGGAATGGTGTTGCAGAAAGAAGAAAAAGAACATTAATTGAAGCTGAAGGACCATGATTGCTGATGCAAATCTTCCAGTTACATTCTGGGCAGAAGCAATCAACACTGCCTACTATGTGCATAACAGGGTTCTACTGAACAACACTCAAAATAAGACTTCATACGAGGTTATCTTCAAAAGAAAACCTTATGTGAAGTTCTTAAAGTCTTTTGGATGTAAATGCTCACTCTTAAATACAAAGGACTATCTTAACAAGTTTCAGTCAAAATCACTGGAATGCTTCTTTATGGGCTACTCATCTCATTCCAAGGCTTACAGAGTCTATGTTAAGGAACACATGGTAGATATTGAATCTTCTGACATTATCTTCAATGAAAACCATTTCAATAATGTTGAAGGACCAAAATGGCTCTTTGATTTGGAGAAGATGATCAAATCCTTCAAGATTTATAATGAAGACATGGATGACAGCATGTACAGAACAAGTTTTGAAGTCAAAGGAAAACAAAAGCAACTTGATCTGGACAAACTGTGGTCATCAGTTGCTCCTGAATCAAATGGATTTACTTTTGAAAGAAACAATCAAGGAGCATGTGATATAGATATCACTGGTCAAGAAGCAGCCATTGAAGTGTCAAATGAAGGACCAAGTGATATGGAGAGTGAACTAGTGCCAAGTCAGCAACGGCTCAACCTGAAATGACAAATCAAGTTGAAGACATGTTCCAATCTCTGTTTGACTCTCTCCAAGTTGGGTCAAATGAGGCATCATCTTCTGCAACTATTCAAACTCAAGAAGCTGCTGAGAATCAAGAAGGATCTGAAAGTGAAGTTGCTGAATTGAACATGACAAATCTTGAAACAGAGGTTTCAGAACAACAAGTTGTGCAGACTGCTTCTGTTGAGAGAAATCATCCTTCAGAGAATATAATTGGGGACTTGCCTGAGAGAGTGACTAGAAGTTCATCTGAAAGAGCAAACATCTATCTATATGCTTTCTTTCTATCCCAAGTTGAACCAAAGAACATTAAACAAGCATTGAAAGACAACAGCTGGGTAGAAGTTATGCAGGAAGAGTTAGCTCAATTCAGAGACTTACATGTCTGAATTGAGCATTTAAGTGTTTCGAGTAAAGAAACTGTGCTTGTTTGTGTGATTACATTGCTTCGAGTATGCTATGTGAACTGTTAGATTCATCTATGTATTTCGAGCATGCATGTTACTTTTGAGCATCCTGTATAAACTGATATTTTTGAGCATGCATCTTATTTTCGAGCACCTACTATGATATGATATTCGATTTTATGTGTTTCGAGCATGATTGCATGTTGGATACTTAGACCTAAGTATTCGAGCATAGGAAATTGAAAGATACGAGATGTTAAGTATTTTCGAGCAAACTTGTGTGTTAGATACCTAAGTCTGTGAGTTTGAGCTTAAGAACTAGATGAATATATTTGCTAAGTGATTCGAGCAAACCAGTGTGCTAGACTCTTAAGTTTGAATGTTCGAGTACAAGCATAGGTATGGTAGAATCTGCTAACGCTTTCGAGCATGAATGTACTTCGAGCACAACAGGTTGTAGTAATCTAAGTCATTCGAGCATAGGTTACAACACTGCTAAGAAGAGTTACATCATGAGCATATGTTTTGTCATGATAGTTTTCTAAATGATGTCGAGCATGATACTTAGTCGAGTAGGGTTAACCAATAAGTGTGTATCGAGTATACTTGATTGAGTGTATTTTACTAAGTACCTCGAGCACACTACTTGTCACGAGCACACTTTTATACCCAATGAACACTTTAGAGTATGACCCAATACTCGAGCGTATGATGTATAACATTTGGCTAAGGCTACGAGCACAAGTGTATTCGAGCAAACTATCTCGAGTATACTGGTTCTTGAGCATCATGGACATACAAGTATGTCAAGCATGGATAGTACTGCGGTTTCGAGTAAAGTGGGAGACAACTGTTCTTTTAGCTGTATGCTCGAGCAAGGGAGGTACATTAAATTTGAATTAAATGACAACTGTCTGCACTAAACGACAAGAAGGTATTGTACTACCCAAACGTTATGTATAAAGGGGGACTTAAAAACTTTTTCACACATTTCATTTCCCTCTCAAAACCTAATTGCAAAACCTCTTGCTCGCGCTTCCCTGCTTACTTGAATACTAAATCACTGCTCGTTTATACTTCGAAAATAGCCATTAGCTCTGTTTCGACTTCGGTAAGATATCGTTATTCGATTATCGTCTCACCGAATTCAAAATTAGGGTTTCTAATTTAATTTCTTACTAATTGTTCACTTGTTTGTGCAGGTACGCATATTACTACGGAACAGGTTACTGAAGACGCTACTCTTCTCTAACTATCATCGCTTATTGTGTCTGCTCTCTACTTGTACTGACTATTATTTTATTTTACAGAACTGATGGCGATGAGATTCAAAAAGAGACATAATATGTGTGCCCAGTTGGAGGTTGATAATGACAACACGGAACTCAAGCTTATGCTAAACTTCCTAACTAATTCCAACTTGAGGGTAGCTTTGACTGAGAGCCCAACAATCTACAGGAATCATATTACTGACTTTTGGGGCTCAGCTATATATGCGGACGATGTGAATGGAAAGAGGATTGAGGCCTCTATGTTAAATCATGATATTGAAGTTACTGAAGCTTCAATCCGAGCAGCACTACACTTAAACGACAATCATGAAGATCAACCGCTATACTCTGTTCCAAGACTGCTGAGAGTATTTCAAGAAACGATGGGTTATCAAGGGGGTGTGAAAGAAGGACAGTTCAAGAAAGGGAGTTTTCCGTTGATTTACAGATTCCTTATTCATCATGTCATCCAGTCTCTATCTCCAAGGAGAGGGACTTGGACTTTACTAAGCAGGGAGCTTGCAACCTTGACAGTTGCTATTCTGTACCAGAAACCTTTTAACATCTCAAGACTGATTTTCAATGGTTTAGTTTCCAACGCTGAGAAGGCTGTAAACCAAAGATTCCTAATGTACCCGAGATTTCTACAGATTCTTATAAATAGGTCTTTGCAGAACCTACAGCAGTCAAGAGAAATACTAGAACTACAATATCCAAACATATGTCAACGAATGAAGGATGCCTAGAGCAAATTCACTGAAAATAATGATTGGGATGTTCTCTCATGGCTACTTGTTCCTGCTCTCGGTGCCATTGCTGTACCTCGCACTCCGGGAAATAGTGATGATGAAAGTGATGAGAATGATGGAGGAAATAATGGTTCGGATGATGATGATGACAATGATGGTGATAATGATCAAGGTGATGGAGATGATGGTGCTGGTGATGAGCCTGTCAATGAACCACTTGCTCATGAAGCTGAGAATGTTGAAGATGAGGGTCATGATACTGAAGTACATGAGCTAGTTATTGATCCAGTTGGCAATGAGATGGTCAGCGTTACTGGTGTTAGGTCTAATGTGCACATGGAGGATCAGGAAGGGGAAAGAAGTTCAAACAATGAGGTCACTGACCCGGTTGATAAACCAGTTGTGGGTCCAAGTCACATAGCAACCAAGCACATTGATGAAGATAACTTTATTGCAGGTGTAGTTTCCAATGTGACTGACACTATCAACAAAATAACTCCTCCAGATTCACCAAACCCTACAGTAGACAATATGGATACTGATTCAATTGATTCTGAACCTGTAAATGATGATATTCTTTCATCTCCTGCCACAACTGATCCCATCAACTCAGACCCTAAACATGATAATGAAACAACTATTCCAACTTCACCCACCTCTCCTATCCAAGAACCTCTCATTTCCTCACCACATGTTTCCCCACCAGCCCAAACTACTCAAAATACACATGTTCCCACACAACCAACCTCACCTGTATAAGACCAGATATCTCTAGACATTAATAAACCTTCCCAACCCATTCCTACAGAATCTGAACCCTATACAGTACCCCCACCAGAAACTTCTTCATCTGAACCATCATCAGAACCAGCACCTGAACCAACTCAGGAAACACCACCATCCAGCCCCAATATCTATGATATTATTTCAGAAAATGCAGAGCTAGAATTGGAGAATATCATGTTAAAAGAGAAGAATGTTGTGCTGGAAATAAGAAATAAAGCACTTGAGATTGCACTGCAATAGGCCTTGTTAAAGATTCAAACCCTGGAGCATTCTGAGGTTGAGAAGACCTCAAATGCACCAAAAAAGGGGGAGAATAATGAAGATGTAGAGGTCTTAAGAATGATTGAAAATCTATATGCAAGCTCAGATGAGGAGATTATGGAAGCTGGACCCTCAAATACTCTAAACATGATTAATCAAGAGTATGAGGGAGATGCTGATGATGAGGGGGAGTCTGATAAGGAAGATGAAACTGAAGAAGATAAAGTTAAAAATGAAACAGAAAGGGAAAGGGATCGCATACACAGATGATGATTTGCATCCCAAGTCTCTACACAATGTGCAATCTGGTGATGCCATACTTCTGAAGGATAATGTAGTGGATGCAGATATAGCAAAAGTTCAATCAGTTCAAAAAGTAATAGAATTGATAAATCAAGACAGGGTATTGGTTGAAGAAGAGGAAGATGAAATTGACCAAGAAGTGCTTGAGGCACTTATGGAGATGAGGAGGAAGGATGAGAGGTTAAGGAAAGAAGCTGATGAAGCAATTAGGGCAGCATTGGAGTCATTGAAAGCAACACAAACTGATGAGCAAACTCCAACTGCACAAAAAGATGATGAACAAGAGCCCATACAAACTGAGCCAACTAAACTTGAAACTAAAGAACCTGAACCAAAAGAACAGGAACTTTGTTTAGGTCCAGTAGCTTATGAGGATGAAACTATTAAGATATCTGCCAGTTCGATGGTAAAGTTAGTCATAATGAAAGATCTTATAAATATCTTGAACAAACCAGAGGGGCATCATCATGAGATTGTAGAAGCTGCTAAAAAGGCACAGAAAGATTTTATCAACTTAAGCAAAAATTCTGAACCAAGAGTAAAAGAAATGGTTGAAACCACTGAACCTGTCATTCATGAAGTCACTGAAGAAAATGAAAATACTCCTGTTAAAGAACCAACTATTGAAGAGATCTTTGATAAAGAACCTGTAACACAAACCGATGAACCTATAATTACAAAAACTGATGGTGATGAAGTGCAAAAGACTGTGAATGAAGAACTGATTATCACTGAGCCAACAGAACCTGAAACTGAAGCAAGAGACTTCTTGAAAAGAAAGGATACAACTGAATTTGTGAACCCCAAGCCTAAAAGACAGAAATCTGTTAAGGTAAAAGTTTACAAGAGAAGGGAAGTTCAATCTGAAGTTGCTGAAGGGTCTCAAGCAAGTAAAGAACAAGAACCAATGATTGAAGCCCTGCACAACTTGGATAAATACATTGAGGTTGATCGAGAAGAATAGAGAATCGAGAAATAAAATGTAGACAAAGCACACCAGTTAAGCCTTGATTATGACAAGAAATATGTTGAAAGATTGTCAAAAGTAGCAATTGCAAAAGAAGCCGAAGGATGGAGACAGAGGGACTCAAAGAGACTATTTCTGATAAAGGCTGGACACAAGCCTACCTTATCTCCAGTCGTTTGACTCAATTGAAAAAATCTACAAGAATGCTCTTGTAGATGATGACATTGCAAACTTTGTTGAAAAAGTAACAAAGAAGAAGGAACAGGCTGAGAAGGTGTTGGTAGAATCTGACAGTAGCAAAAGAAGAATAGAAAAGAAAGCTAGAGATGAAACAGAATATGAAGTATTGAAGGTTAAACGCAAAGATATAAAGTTTCTTCAATTACATGGCTACAGTTTCAAGTCCTTGATAGACCTCTCCTTTGAAGAGCTGGAAAGAAAGGTACAAATGATCAAAGACTCACATAAAGATCAAAGGAACACTGCGGATCATGAGAGAGAAAAGATATTGAAGCTGCAAATGGAGAAGGAGAGAGAAGAGGCTAGAAAGAAAGAAGAGGAAGTCAAGAAATGGTTTGAAGATCCTCAGAGGGTGCAGACTTTGAAGGAAATAGTAATGGAAAAGGGAATTTCTGAGGATCAATTCAATTAAAGGCCTCATGATTAACTGCTAGATATATATAACAGAGAGTAAAGGATGTATTTGGAAACACAAAGAAAATTGAAAGAAGACAAAAGGAGAATGGACGAGTTGGTTAAGGCTGAAATGATGAGTGCCCTGCACAAAAGGGGTGCTAACATGGGAAGACTCATAGTGCAAACTGATGATACAATCAAAATATGGTTCGAGGAGTTAGAACTTGAAGAGGCTAAGAAGAAGAAGCTAGCAAGTACAAGCCATGCACCCATAAGGTCTGAGATTGTAAGGCCTGAACAACCAAGAAATTTGAATCTACCCACAAATCCTTTGATAAAAGATCCAAGACCTTAAGGGTGATCACTGAAGATAACGAGGAAACTCTCATTATCTTTAGGGATGATTTGAGAAACTTTTCAGAAGAACAGCTAAAGAAAATGACAGAACTTGAATTATATGATAATCAAAACATAAGTCAACCTGCCGGGCTACAAAGGAATGATCTATCCAAATTCATCAAGGAACAATCTGAAAAAGGATTTCTGTTTTTGAAGCAGAGGAGAAGAGAGATTCACAGCCAAGCAGAAAGGGAGAGAAGGCGCAAAAGAGTTAATGAAATACATACTTTGGAGATCTCTCTCTTTGACTCAAAGAAAAGAAAAACTCAAGCAAGCAGCTCAAGTGGAAAAAGAATGACATTAAAAGAGTGCTTAGCTATGAGGAGAGAGATGCTTGAGCCAAATTCTGTTGTGCAACATAATGGAAAGATCACTTATATCACATACAACAATCATAATGACTCAGTATCCTTAAGGAATGCATTGGGAATAACAATTACAGTGATCTTGTATGATGAGGACCTTCAATTCTTACACCCTCAAGATCTTCAAGACATCATGGATGCAGAGTTTCCCATTAATTCCTTTGATGCTGCAGAGTTGGATATGATAAAGAAAAAGGCTGCCTTAGTCAAACTAAAGAAAGATAAAGCAAGGGAAATGAGCCAAATGAGGAGATAGAAGAACATGGAGCTTTATGACTATTATTTTGATTCTGTCTTTGTATTTTGCTTTGTATTTTGATATGTAAAATTTGATGTGTAATGCCCAAGAGGCAGAATTCCTTTTATGTAATGAAATGACATGTTCTTAAAATGATTATCTTAGATATTTGATACATATGTAACTCTGTGCAGGTGTGTTTTGGTGCATCTGAGCTTGTTCGAATCTAGGGAGATTGTTGGGTCGGATTATTGATAAGGAAGATTGGAATCTTCTCAACCTCCTCAGAAAACGACTAAGTATGGACTTCGAGCAAGCTTAGACTATCGAGCATGGTTTTACTACTTCGAGCAAGGTCTTCATAACCATGTTTGGTTGATTCTTCTAAGTGTTAAAGCTTCGAGCAAGCTACACTTCAACGAGCAAGAGTGTTCTTCTATCAAGTATGGATTGCCAATTGAGTAAACAACTTGATCATTCAAGTTTTAACCAAGTGTTACGAGCACAGGATGTCCGAGCACATGGTGACGAGCATGGATGCAATAAGAAGATGTCACATGCTCGAAGCAAGGACTACGAGCATGATTCAATCTCCCGAGCAAGATTTACATCCGAGCATGCTAAAAATTGCTGAATAAGACAAGATTGAAGGCATCAAGAAGAATGAGCTTGCTTGATGGACTAGTTCGAGCAAAGCAAAGATTAGTCAAGAAGAATGTTATGCTAGAGGAGAATATTTTCTCTCTGAAAATATTCTAAGTAAAGTATGCTCGAAGACACTCATCGAGCATATCCTACACACTGAAGTGTGCTCGAGCAAGATGCACATCATGCTCGAAGACACAACACTTGTATTTTATTTTGTCAATCATTATGTAATAATTAGATATTCTAGAAGGAATGTCAGGGTTCTATAAATAGGGCCATAGGTTTCCATTTAGGGCACGGATTACGAGAAACATTCGAACGAATATTCATTCTGTCTCCTCGTACAGCCGCCGCCTTTTACGAAACCCTAGGCATTCCTTTCACTGTTTCATTGAATGATGTATTAAATAGAGTGAATCTTTGTCTTTGAACCTGTCTTTACTAATTATCATTTATTGTTTCGTTTGTTATCATCTCACGCCTTCACCCCCATCCGTTGGATATCCTGATTCCGCCAGGATATTCAATAGGCCTTTGGGTTATTGAGTCTGTGTGTTCTTGTCAGCCTTATTAAGGGTTACACCAGACTCCCGGTCCTGACATCCTACATCGAGCATGAACAAACACGTTGTTATCATGATCTAGGTCGGGCTCAGAAGCTTTAACATGCTTTCTCAAAGTCAAACCAATCTAGCATACCCACAGTTATATTTATTTATATATATACAATTTCAGGAGGTTAGCAGAGGTTGTACAATGTGAATCAACAATTGTACCATTGTTTCTTGGGTTATGATTCGACGGTCTCCCAACATACTATGACTTCACATCAGCTTCTTTATGCCACCGCTTAATTTCTCTTCGCCATTTTCCACCCATTTGCCCTCACTCTTCAACTGTAAAACCCCTTTGCCGAAGAAGAAATTGATTATAACACCCTTTTGTCCCGATGTAAAAGGACGATAAGTCTTGCTGCCGGATTATGTGATGGCTATTTCTGAGTGTCTATGTCTGTTGGTAGAGAGAGAAACTGAGAATTGAGGAGGCGTTGATCCGCTGCTGCTACTGCTGGCAGCTTCACAGTCATTTATGGTGGCGGAAGAAGTAAGACGTGTAATTCCTTATATCTCTCTTCTTTGTTGTTGTTTCACTCAATAATGATGAACTATTGACATATGAGAGGGGTTTGGTGGTCTCCATGTGTTTCAGAAGTTAAACCCTAACATTTTGGGGTGACTGCGTTACTGTTTCCGACAAGTTTAGACCGTTTATGGCGGTGGCGGTGTGGCTATGTTGTGAACTTGAATGAATATCATTATCAATCAACTGTTACATATATTTTAGGTTTGTGCTATTCAATTGGTTTGCTAAATCAAAACAGAATGATGCAAATGAGGGATTTAATGGGAAGTCAAATTTTGGGCTCTAAATAGAGACGGGTTTGCCTTTTGAGCTTACCTTTAAACTTAGAAGGCTCTCATGATAAGCTTCAAGATATCCAACTGATCGGAGCAAAAGTATGATTTTCTACATGTGGGCGGGGCAATCTGAATGGTTATGTTAATGGAACAATTGTTTCCTTCACACTGCAACCGTTTTATTTACAGCCATGATAGATTTCTCATTTTTTGTTCTGTAACTTTATGAAATCTGAATGCTTTTAACATTTCCTATAATCTAACTTAAATTTTGTTGTATGTGGTTAATCCATGATGCATTGCATAAAATGTTAGATGAGACTTGAGAGGATACGTTTTCCTGTAGATTTGAAAAGGCTCAACTTAGTGGTTGGGTCATGCAAGCAGTTACATTTCTTTTTTACTTGCCTTACATATCTCCGTGGTGCTTGCTAGCTCGATAACTTGCAGCTTGGCTTATTGTAATGTGATTCATTTCAGAGGCTTGAAGAATCACAACAGATACGCCGTAAACGCATCTATTATCTATGAAACAACTTTTGGTTAACATATGCATCTTCTTCAAAGTCTTATGCCCCTCCCCCCCCCCCCGGGGTTCAAAATACTAGTATATATACAATTTTGAACTTTCTGATACATGATGAGTTATACATAATGCTGACGGAGTTGTACAATGCATAATGGGTTGTACATAGTTTTGATGGGGTTGTATAACGTGCAACTGTACCGACTTAGTGTACATGCTAACACTTGATTTCTTTTTCAAGCACGTGCTATTCTATTTCCAAGATTATTTAGTCACACTACACCTCCCTCTCAACATCTAGAAATTAAGAGAAAGAGGGAAGATTGGTCCACCCATGTTTGGTTACGCGAGTTCAAACAGTGGTTGCTGGGGTTTTGACTACCTAAACAAGCAACATCCGATGATGGTTAGGTTAGTGTGTTTAGACAACTGAATGATTTAAGGTCGTGCGGTGGTGGTTGGAAGAAAGAGTAAAGAAGGGACAAATGAACGTTGCAGAAGGTAGTGTTTGTTCACCGAATCTTACCCGGTGGTGATTAACACGTTAAATCGAAAATGATCTAGAAACTAACTATATGGTGACGAGGAAGTCAGGTGGGTTGAACATGATTTGGAAGGCTGAATTACATAGCATGGGATCGAATTTGAATTATTATTCTGTAAATTTAAAATACTATAAGTTAAAATATCTTATTTCATTGGTGTTTTTACCTTTATTTCTTAACATTAAAAACAAAATGATTTAACTCATTCATTTACGTCCTATTAACATCTAAAATAATTAAATCAAGTGTCAAAATCTCTACTTTTGACGACAACCAAAAAATACTCGAAACATGCATACAACATTTAAACAATTAATTTGTGTTTACAATTTTTTAAACAAATCATAATTATGTAATCTTTTGTGTAGTAGTCGGATTTTGGTTATACCGAGTGACGGCTTCATAGCGATGCCAGTTCCGTACTTGATATGTGAGTTTTTTGTGTGTTTATTGAACGAGTTAGTTTTCTTAACGGTTTGACACACCTCCGCATGCAATGTGAGTTTTTGTGTGTTGATTAATAAGTTAGTTCTTAACAGTTTGAACCCCCCCCCCCCCCTCGGGACTGCGGGGTGGATACTTGTTTTACAACAAATGTAATGAGCTTTCAACGTAACACCACAAACCGCACACACAATGTCGGCCACATCAATATCTCTAATCAACAAAACCGTCTTCGCAGGAATACGATCTAATAATATAACCTTCAAATGAAACCATTGACTTTAGACGGTAACTCTGCTAAAAAGCGTTCACTCCTAAACATCACAAGCAATGTTTTTTATAAAAATAATAGAAGCGAATTGTACACATTACAAACTATGTGTCTCAAATTGTTCAAAACCAAACAAACACGCACGTTTCGTTTTTTTCATTCTAGCTCGTTGCTTTACCCGTGACTCTATGAGCAATCCACCCGAGCCCATCATAAAGGCCATCACCAGTCAACGCAGAACACGGTTGAATGTGCCAATCATGGTTTTTAATACTATGAAGCGAAAGCGCGTCGGTTATTTCAGCAGCAGTCATTGCATCCTTAAGATCCTGTTTGTTTGCAAATACCAGAATAACTGCACTCTGAAGATCCTCATTTGGAAGAAGCCTAAATAGTTCTTCTTTCATGATAGAGATCCTGTCTCGGTCTGTGCTGTCTATAACCACTATCACTGCGTGGGTCCCACGGTAATATGTTGCCCATGATGTCCTAAGCCTGTCTTGCCCACCGAGATCCCACACCTGTTACAAGTCTCAATATATATGTTATGTTTTTTAGGTAGTTTACAAACAGAAACCAAATTTAACATGACAACTAAATAGGCTTATATAGATATATATTACACAATTAATTTATTTTTGGTAATCATTTTAGTTCTATTATATGTTTAAGTAGCTATACAATTTATTGATATGTTGAAAGATGAAAACACTTAGCGAATTATAATGATTAGATTTAATCTATATAGTTACAGTATTTAAGATAAATATAGTAAAGATAACAGACTAAATATATAAGGAGATAACGTGGGTGGCGGGAATCGAACTTAAAATCAAATATGATATTAACGGAACATAAAGTTCAAACTTGCATCATTAAAGAAAGCAAAATAAGGTGGTTTAATTAGTTAAGAACTTATGAATGCGGTTGTTTATTTAGTAGGGATGTAAATGAGCCTAGCTGCTCCAGAGCCACTCGAAATTGGCTTGCTAAACCCTCGAATCGAGTAGAGCTTAAACGAGGCCAAACCTAAAAATAAGTTTGCTTAAATAAAGAGCCCGGGCCGGAGCTTCAGTTATCAAGCTCGAGTTGACTCGCGAGCCAAAAATTATAATTAAAATATATATATAACAGTAATTTATATAATAATTATTGCTATACATATTTATAATAAAAATAACTAAATATCATATATCATATATAAAAATTATAATTAAAATACATATAAAAAATAATTAAAACTTTATATAAACTAATAAATAAATGATAAATGACCGAGCTCAAGCTTGAAAAACTACTAATCAGCCGAGCTTTAGAAATAGAGCTTGAAACGAGTCAAATCTTGAACTAGTCGGGCTCGGGCTAGATTCACTCATAGAAATCAGCTAATACTTCTTATATTTGAAAACGACTAAAACTGTCAGAGTTTTTGTAAAAGTTAGTATATTTTTAGTAAAAGATTAAAAAATTATATGATTAGTCATACTCCAATTATTGTAGAAAAAATACAGACCTTTTAAGGTTTTAAAAAAGTAGAAACCTTTTTTTGATGATAAAAAGAGAAACCAGTGCCCAACCCATCATGCAGATAATGGTCACCACATCAGGCCTCCACAATGATATCACTCCCATGGCACACCACCCAGATACATCTCCCCATTAGAAGTGCTTTAAAAAAGGATGATTGACCTATGAATTCATCAGCAGGCCTGAGGATTTTGTTCTTGAACCTAGAATACTAGGATGACTCCATTTTAAGGTTTCTAGTTTTGGTCTGGTGAGTTTTGCTTTATATTCAACGCATAAAAAAACATTTGTCAACACGCGCTTTGAATACGTTCCACAAACATTGAAAGGTATTCCCAAAATACAAAGAGAGCTACATTGTGTCACAAGAAGATAAGCATGATCCATTAATCAAAGAATCTATATGAACTAAAATAACAAGTTCTTGGCTTAAAAGATGCGCCTGCGCGAGGCGATTAGAAAAACACATCAACGACTTGAGGCGCCACCTCATGTACTTCTGGGTCAAAACTTGACAAAATATAGGTCTTTAGGAGGCTGGTATGTAAAAAGTAAAAAACAACCAAATGAATGAAGAAATTATGGAAGGTTTACTTGATACGTAAAGCATATTAGAGAGATGCATCTTCTAGACCTGTATTTGTAAATAAAGCTTATTTGGTTGTACATAGAGCACCGCCTCGCATACAAGATGCCTGATAAAGTTAAGATGAAACAAGGTCTACAAAAGGTGTTTATTGTTCTATACTTTTGTATCAGTCTAGAAATGTAGAGTCAAAGATGTTACTCATTTATCATCAGTGGCGGAACTTGAACAGCTACATTTAGGGAGCAAAAATTTTAAACTAGTCATAAGTTCATACATATAAAGCAACCAAATTTTTTTCATCAAATAAAGACCATAAATCCTAAAAAAATAACATGTTCTTGCATATAAATGAATGAGCTTTTAAATAGGAGGGGTAAAAGATATAAAACATAGCATAATTACAAAGACATGGGCCATATATCCTACTTCTGAACCGAAAACCTGAGGGGGCCACAACCCCTCCCCGCCCCAAATAAGGTCCGCCCATGTTTATCATCTAACCTAGCACCCATGCAAAAAAGAGCTAAAGCAGCCCACTTAAACCGCAATCAACTATTAACATAAGAACATTACAGAAAGCAAATTGATTGAGAAACTTAAAGCTAAACTCAAGCTATGCAGTTAATGTGGAAAAATATCGTCGGTTATCGCGGTGGGATATCGGTAATATTAATATCATGCAGAATTTATATATATTATAGTAATTTAACACTAACAATTCAGTATACTCTCCTACCATTAACAAATAAACCTTTTGAAACTTGAAAAACACTAACCATTGTAGCAAGTAGGAACCGATTATTAAGGCTTAAACCACTAGCATCAAACACTAAAAACTGATAATTAATATCGGGAAAATCGGTGATTAAAACCCTAGAATGAACAGTCATCTAATAAAGCCAGAATAGAAATAGGGTTTGAAAGAAAGAATAAGAATAGTACCTCAAAGCGTATGTTTTTGTAAACAAGCTCTTCGACGTTACTGCCAACAGTAGGATGAGTGGTAACAACTTCGCCGAGATGCAGCTTATAGAGCGTGGTGGTTTTGCCAGCATTATCGAGTCCCACAACCACGATCTTGTACTCCTTTGCCGGAAACATCATGAACCAGAACTTGGTCATCAGAGCACCCATATTCACCCTAACCCTACACCAAACACCAAATTTATATAAATAGATAGATCTCAATATCATGATATAATATGAGATCAATCGTTAACCTTTTAGATCGATTGACTCTGTCACTGGGTGTGATTCAGGTCGGAAGAACGATGATGATCAATTGAATTGAACGATCTGATTGTGAAAGTTAGGAGGAATTCACAGTTTTTTTAACCATGGAAGAAGATTAACGCGTGATTCAATCTGACCATTTTTTTTTCTTCTTTCTCCAACTTATCACAAACAAAATGAAAACCCGGAAAATATGTAAAAAGTAATCTAATATATATTATTCGTTTATAATATTTATATATTTTTTAAATTTTAATTTTATTTAGTGTAAAAATGTTAATATTTTACGTAGGGTTTGATATTCACAAATAAATGGTATATTATAACCTAGTTTAAAAGCTAATTGGGTTTGGTGAGACCCATGACCCTCTTATTTTTTTTCTATAAAATTGTTTCTTAATTATAAATAATATCTTTTTTTTAAATCGAATATTATTTGTTAGTATATTTCTATTTTAAAGAATTTTCATATCAAATATTAAGGTGAGATTAATTTTCAATTTAATGAGATGTTATCATCCGTTTAAGGGTTATCTGGGTTTGGTGAGACTCATACCTATGAACTCGGGTCAAATACATGAGAAGGCTTCATTTAAAAATAAAGAAATCTGGTGGCTTGAGAGGAAGTGTGAGCAACAGAGAACTTTTAAAGGTTTCGTTTATATATATATTTAAGATTAATATTAATATGTCAAGAATTTTGTCACACCCCAACCTAAGGCGGAAATGTCAGGGTGCGAACCGTGGTTCACAGCTCACAAAATACTATCATATGATATAAAATATGACAATATCTATCTATTTATTTATTTCAAATTTCAATAAAGTACACAAAGTTTAACAAATTACCAAAACAAAATAAAATATAACTATTCTTTATTTTATTGTCTAAGGTCTTTCTATGTGTTCTTCACCTTAGCTTCAAATCAATTGTAACCTGCATATGCGTAGAAAATAAACAGAGATTTGTCAACAACACATATTGAGTGAGATGATCATCAGTTTTAACACTAATAATAATATGTATTAAATGATAAATAATAACTTCACAAACAAAATAATGTGAGTAATAATCAATCAAACCGTGAGCAGTGTCAGTTGACCATGCCTCACGAACATGGGTTATGGCTACTATGACTAGCATATAAATTTGATTGTCGGTTGACCATGCCTCACGAACACGGGCTATGGCTACTAGGATGGCATATGATCATACTATAATGTGATTATGATGGACCTCTCCGAATATGATAGAATGTAAGCATATAAGCAAGTAAAAAATAACATTTGATTGAATATAAACAATCATTCATTTGCTAGTTTTGTGTATATATGTAATATAAAAGGAAATATTAGTATGCATATGTCCCCAAAACGTTTAAAAACAATAAAATAAAAGCGGAATGATATCTCGCCTTGAAGATTAAGCGAATAAACCGAAAGATAGAATAAACGATCAAAGTTAACATGACAAGATTTCTGATCCAACTAGACCTGAGACTTATACAAAATAAGGGGGATGTATAGAACTCCGGTTATGAGATTTTCAGTAAATAAGCGAGCTGGGACTGACCAGAATCCAAACAGCGAGTCGGGAGTAGAGTTTTGTTCAGTAACTCAAAATCTCAAGATAAAACTAAAATTTTTATGGACCGAAAGCTAATTCCGATCAAAAGATATAGTAATTGAAAAACCATTAAACTTGACTTTTATGCCCTAAACGGGTCGGAAAGCAATTGACCGACAAAACCCCATCAATCAGTAAAATTGATTGAGGGCTTTTGTTCTACAGATAAAAACTTACAATTTTGAAGAAGACAACTTACCCCGGAGATGAATAGAAGAATGAGAAAATCATGGTCAAAGAAGCCTTGAACACCAAAGTCAACTATTCTTGAAAAAATTCGATTAAACTTGAAGAATATGATAATGGGGAAGAAAAATTTTGTGGGTTTGATGTTATGAAGGACAATAGTTTTAGGGTTTTAGGTTATGTTAGTTTAAATAATAAAGTCCATAAATTCGTTTATTTGGTAAACGAACTCGTTTAGGAAACAAAATAATCAATAAATGACAAAATCATGTCCAATATCTTAAAGATCTTGTCTTAAGCAGCAAGAAAACAACTTGGAATATTTTATAACATTAATTGACATAACTTGGAGCTTAATTTTCGTTAATTTAGTTGAAAATATGAAAGAATTGGCAAAATTAGTCTCTGGTGTTCCCGAAAATGCATATTTAGCCATTTTAAGCGATTTTAAGAGTTTCTAAGGACTATTTGGCATGACTGAAAGTTAAGAAATTATAAAATAAGTTAAACTAAGTTAAATACCAATAAATACAAGTTTTAAATAGTTCGAAAGACCTGAATTATATTCTCGAACCGGTTTAAACATAAGCAAATACAAATACGAAAAATCCAAAATGTTACAGATTTTGTGGGGAAATGGTAACGAGAAGACTTGGTGTTTCATGTAACTTAGGTTTAATTCCCGCCTCCACCATTTGTTTTTTTTTTATTTATTTCAGATAACGACCCTTATTATATTTTTATCATTTAGCAAATCTCGTTTAATACACATGTTCAAAAACTAGTTAATATTTATATTATCTTTCAACCAATAATCCCTAGTTAAAGTAGTTGAGGTGAGACACCAAAAATTTTCAATTTAAAAAGAGGTTTAGGTTTAATTCTCATATGTAACAAAAAAAAATATATACGGTTTCAGGTTGGGCAAAGGGGTTTTTAGTTATCTCCTAAAGGTGGTCTCTGGTACTTGAAGATTAGCATATGGGCCACTTGAAGATGTTGCATATATGTGGTATATCAAACTACGTGTATGTTGTACTAATGTCATACGTGTATATTGTTTTGGTCAAAAATTACCGAAGCAAATAAGTGATCAAACTTAGAGTGTGAGGTATTGTGTTCTTCAAGTAAACTGGTTGGTAACTGTGGTAAAAGTAAAGGTTGACACACGATATAGCAAGTAAAAACCTTAGATCCCGGTGATGATCCTCGGAAAAAAACCTCTTGAGTGGAAAATTATCCTATTTTCTTAGAAACCCTAGCCAAATGACCGTTGCAAGACTTGTTCTACTCTTCCATGTGGTTAATGACTAGACTTTCGAAATATTAGCAAGACTGAGTCCACTAGCCGTTCCAGGTTGTTATCAAGTGAGTAACCTGCAAGCATATCGATTTGTTTGAATAATACAAGGTTCAGGATTCCGAACCTGTTAAGGATCCCACTCATCAGGATATCACTCAAGATATTGGTCAAGATCCCAAGTAAGAAATTAACCCACAAAATTGTCCCCCAAAATAAGACAGCTGTAAACAACTTTACAACGATAATATTTTTCTTAATTCTTATCTTAATGTCGTCGGCCCAGCTAATATGAAAAGACTTGGATCAATTTCCCAAGTAAATTAACCACCACATCTTAAATGTAGGGATAAGTGCCTATAATTACTCTATTCAGCCTTATTTATCTCCACAACAAGTCAGAATTCAAGGTAATTCTCTCTCCTTTCTCTCTTAATTCTTCTAGGGTTTTCACTGTAATTATAATAGTAAAGAAGAGAACTAGATCGTCCGCATCGTCTGCTGAGGATTCCGTTGGAGAATTTCTTATCCAAGAGCTTCTTTCCTTTCCGAATCACGAAACCTGAGGTTTCACTGATTGTGATATCGCTCATCTTCAAGCCGAGGAGTTTTTTCCTAAAGAATCCGTATTTCGTCCCTTCGAGAAGCAAATGCGCTCGGACCTTATCTCCAAAACATGGGTTTGCTTTACATATTACCCATTTTCTGTTGGCCTGTCTTATCCTTTTCCATCCTCTATCTCTAAGTTTTTCAAAATCACCGGCTTGAGTTATGCTCAAATGATGCCGATGGCCTAGAGGATCTTGCTTATGCTTAACAACAATATCACCACCCATAATTTGGATTTTGATATCTTTGACCTAGCTGCCTTCTATCGCTTGAGAACCTATGGCTCCAGTCGATTCGTCTTTCAGATTATTCCCGGCCAAACTCACTTAATCCTAAAGACAACGAAAAATGATGGGAATGGAGCAGGAAGTTCTTCTTTGTCAGAAGGGACTTCATCCCGGATGGCAAAAATCTTCCTTTCTAGTGGGTTATCAAGGGTAGGATTTTTAATACAAAACAAAAGGGAAATTTTTTGAGGATATTGATAATTATCTTTTTATTGCGGCACCCAAATTTAAGGATCTTGCAGCTCGTACAGGAGAAGCTTGTAAGAGGACCCCCGTTATACTAAGAATTTTGGAGGCTGAGAGGGTCTTTCGCATCGAAATCAATGCATCTTCTTCGACCAGCCACGTCTCAGAAAGCATGTCTTTTGAGTATCTTGCTAGGGATCTTGAATTGTTGTTTTCATGTTTGTACTGATTCTGATTTCTTTGTTTGTAGCCAAGAAAGGTTTCATGTTGGAGGACCTCGAGAACATTATCAAGAAAAGAGAATCGGCCACCGTCGAAGTTTTGAAGCACCCGCTCCATCTTCCAAGAGTAAGCCTTCATCATCAAATAAGAGAAAAAGGATCGAACTCGTTGGGCATACCTTTGAAACTCTGACCTTCGACAATCTCCAGCCCATCATCCACCAGGTAGGGATTTCAACCATTTCCGATCTTATCCGGATTCATATTTCTAACCTATTTGTATCCTTGTAGGGTCTTGCGCAATTTATCAAGATTCACAGCGGCGTTGTCCAAGAGCTCGAAACACACAAAGAGAATGTGGAACATCTCAACAAGATTAATGAGGTTAAGTTTCTCTATATTAAGAACAAGGCCAAGGAGTTTGATCGGTTGAAAAGCCAGCCATGCTAAAGAGCTAAGTGACGTCAAGACCCATCTCCAATTGTATGCTGCTCACTCTATCTTTTTTGCCAGGATCATGATGATGGAAGAGGCCAAAAATCCCAACTTTAACAAGGCATCATGGGATCTCGATGGCTTGAAGTTCAGGGTGGTGGAGTTGAGGGCTGAGTTAGGCTTAAATCCTGAACATGATCCTACTGAGACAAGCAAGGCTGTTGAGGATAAGGGCGAAGATGCTGAGATCGAGACTGGTGGTGGAGAAAGGGTAGTGCAGGCTGGGATCGCTGCAGGATTCACGGAGGGACAATGAAGGATATTAAAGACAAGGCCCGGGCCCTCCTTGTCTAATGGTTTTTTGTTTATTCAATATGGTTGTAAAACAATTTATTTTTATGTCATGTGGTGATGTTTAAGACAATTTAGTTTTATGCTTTTTAGAACAATAGATGATCAAGGTGGAGAGATCCTGAGTTTCAGGACGAAGCCTTTGATCATCAATTGAAAACTTTTGATATTCATGATGGAGGGATCCTAGGTTCTAGGACGAAGTCAGGAATATCTCTTTTGTTTAATATGATGACAACTTTTGGCTTTACTTATGTCTATTTTATTTTATGTCAAAAATTTATTGATAAAAATCTTCATTGAATTATACTTAACTGAAATAGGTAAAAACTTCAATTTGAAAACCATTTTTGTAACGCCCGTAAATTTCGTTAATCGGCTAGATCGTTTATAAATGTTTGTTTAAAAGCCGGGGTTTCATCTTTCTAATTTAGAGCGTTGTAATACATTTTAAAAGTCCGTTTATCCATCCTTTTGCTCAAAACATCGCCTCTTATAACTTAAAAGTGATTAGTTTAGTAAGTAGCACCCGCTAATTTTGGTTTAACGACATGCACGTTGTAGAGTTTGTATACTAATCAGGATCGATCTGGCATTCTTCAGGGACCTCCTGTCCTTTCTTGTAAGTCATATTAAATAAATTTCGGTCCAAAATATTACGTTTTACAAGTTTGAGGGCCTAGGTGTAACATTTTAATATAATAAACCCTAACCTTGTCTCCCTCCCTCCTATGTATGATCGCAGCAAGATAGAGCAGCCCTACCATCGTTTTTCTTCATTGTTCCAGCCATTCCATGGTTCGAAACTCTAATTAGAGGTTAGTATTACATCAAGGATGATCTTTTTCACCATTAAAAACCTTTTATTGAACCCTAGAAATGTCATAAACAAGCTAGGGTTTGAGTTTTGTTGTTAACAGTTACTGACAGATTCGTACTCGTTTATTGTTTGGTCTGTAAATCAATGAAAATTGATTGTTGTTGATCTATTCTTGTTTCCATGATGTTCTAATTTGAGTCTAGTTTCCAAAAAGGTATAATTTGTAATTTTTGGACGAGATTTGAATGGTTTTTATGATTTTATAAAAACGTGTGTCAAAGCTGATGCGGGGAGTCGAATTCTGGTCTGTCTTCCCGACATCATAACTCTTTTTTTGACAAGTCTAAATTGGTTGGTTCCACTTCTGGAACTTCATATTTTGAGTTATGATTACAAAACAGTTGGAATCCTTTAGTTTGTTTTGGTAATTATTTTTAAACAATAAAACCATTTTGTTGCGCACTGAAATAGCTGCACGTACCTTTCTGTGTTGGGGGAATTTTTATGATTTTTGTGTGCACTAGAAAAATATAATAAAAATAAATTTATAAACCTAAGACATTTATTAAACTCTGGTAAAAATTTCATAATTTATTCCTATGATTTTCCTATGTAATAAAATATATCTTTGCATGCTAAAATCTGCTCCTTAGACTCGTTATTGATCGAAACATTTGATTTCAGGCGTAACCGGTGGCTGCCCAATTGTGTTCTTTTTAGGGCAGTTTAAAGTGAGGATTTTTCTCCGTCATCTTCCTAGGTATGTCATATTTTTCATACTTTAGTATCATGAGCTATGGCATTCGTTAGATTAGTCAATTGTTGATGAAGTGAAAACTAGGATTCGGTTGACTAGTTTGTTAATTATTGCGTCTAGCGCTTTGTTTGAGGGAATTAACAACCAATTCGGATTGGGTAGCATCGGTATGAATTTAGGGCCGTGAAAAACTATTTTTTAGTTAATGGGGCTGAATTGGTTGTCGGTTACTCAAACAGGTCGGTACAACGCAAATTCGCGTTTATTGGTAGTTAGTGCGTTGTACATGCGAGTTACCGACCCATCCAACTCGTGAGGTGTCGTGTGGACTTTTTGGCTGTGATTTTATTAAATTTGGTCCACACGGGGCTGAGTTGGTTGCTATGTGCATAAACAACTCATAAACATGCATATCCGATCCAACTAGCAACTTCCGGGGGTAACTTGGGAATCCTTTGTCCCTGGGATTATCTAAGGGTGGTTTTGGTAAATACAAGGCCCCGGGGGCTGTGGTAATTGAAGTTGATAAGGTTGAGGCTTTAGGCCAATCAAACTATGTTAGGACGCCTCGTAAGATAAGCGAGTCCGTACGGTCCGTTAGTAATTATTGTTCGTAATCCGACAGGCGTTTGATTTGTGGGAGTACTTAGGGATTCTCTAGCTCGTTGTTGATTGTGTGCCTCGTTACAGGTGAATTCATGATGCCCCTTTTTACCTTTTTACGTTTTGGGCTAGCATACACACTCTATTACAATTTTACTCGATCTTACTTGTTTAAAATGATTTGAATGGCATTGCATAGCCTTGTTATTATTTGTACATTTATGAAACCAGGTGTGGATTATATTATTCTATGCTTTAGGATATTTTAGACTAGTCATAATTTCCTTAAGGTTATACATATTGCTTATGGTCTAGGCTCGAGGACATTATTAGGCCTGGTGTTAATTGAATACGAGAAGACCTACTTACTAGTTCATATTTTGGACTGACATATATATATATATATATGTTACTCTATGGCCTATGATTGTTAATATTATTTAGTTCTTTGTGACTAAGATTTAGGTGAGTATGCCTACTGTGTGTGGGTGTACGGTGCATGTGGCCGGGTCAACTATGCTACTCAGGTTCTTAAATCCTATGGCGGGTTCTTAAATCCTGCGGGGGGGGGGGGTGGAGACCCGTGCTACATGTGTGTGCATGGTGATTGTGGTCGGGCCAACTATACTACTCAGGTTCTTAAATCCCGTGGTGGGTTCTTAAATCCCGTGGGGGGAGGCTCGTGTGGCATAATCATCATTTTAAACGGGTTCTTAAACCTCGTGTCATGTGCTTATGTCGTACCGTGTGCGGGTTAACTATACGACTCGGGTTCTTAAATCCCGTGGCGGGTTTTTAAATCTTGTGGGGGGAGACTCGTACGCGTGTTCGACCGTGAGTATGTTATTTGATCATTATTTAATGATTTATTGATTTATTTATTTGTTTATTTACTTATCAATTATTCATTTGCTTATTATTACATATACTGTTTTATACCTACCATCTGTGAAACGATTTATGAATGTCGTTTATTAAAACCTGAACTCACTCAGCTCAAGCTGACTTTGTGTGTATGTTAGTTTGAGATGCAGGTTAAGGACTCGAGATTATCGTTTGGACGTGCTAGAGACTACTCGGATGGTTGAAGGCATTTCTAGTCGAGACCTTCTAGATGAATAGAATATTTTATTTTATATTTGGTTTTGGGGGTTTTAATACTTAACTTTTTCCACTGCTTATTGTTTGGTACTTTTTCCCGGTTTTGAGAATTTTTGATACTTATTAATTTCCGCTGTTTACTACTCTGAAATGGTTTAAATGAAATGAACTTGTTTTTGGTTTTAAATTTTTGTGAATTTTGGATATGATTACCAACTGTAGGATTCCTGGGATTCAGGGTCTTGCAATTTTTCACCATGTACTTAGAAAAGTAAATGAGTGATCAAACCTTCTCAAACAGGATAGGGCATGGTGTTAAATCAAATGGTAGAAACTTTGAACTTTGAAAACAATCAATGACCGTAATAGTTATCTTTAGTTGAACTTTAAGATCCTACAAGCATGCTAACATAATATCCTTTGAGGATTTTTGAGACAAATATGTGATACTAAGGATCCTGGAATATCCCAAAAATATGTTTGAGTGGTCATAAACATCCCGAGGAAAATCCCTAAAATATGTCTAAGTGATCATAAATATCCTAGGGAAAATCCCAACAATATTTTTAAGTGGTCATAAAGATCCTAGGGAAGATCCCAAAAATCTTTTTAATCTTGAGTTAACACCTAAGTGTTAAATACTTGGGACAAGCCAATTGTGAGAGACATGAAAATGCCAAAACCATATATAAATACTTGGGACAAGCCACGGTTGTATAACATGTTCATGTTATTCTATTGATAATATACTTGAGGATTCAGCATGTTGCCAATAACAATGAAATTGTCAGCCATGGTTAAATGAACTGGTCCTGCCATCTTGAACTACATGTGGATTATGTGCGCACAGTGTCACACCCCGACCTGGGGCCTATGAGCGTGACTACCCGGTTGGTACCTGTTTTGTAAATGTATAAGAGTAGAGGATTTATTTTAGCGGAAGACTTTTTATAAATTATTAATTTGCATTGAAAATTTCTCGGGTATTAAACGCCCTAGTATTCAGTTACAAAATATTGTTGTGTTATTATTACAAGGATTATATTCAAAATTGAGTCATCTTGAGCGATCTTCTATCTTTATGACTCCTAATCCTTGTCTAATGTTATCAGCACTTAATTACCTGCAAGTGTTGGAAAAATTACGTCAGCCATGTGCTGGTGAAAAGTTGACTCGATAAAATAATTTGTAACAGTCGTTAAATACAAACATACTTTTTTGTTTCACAATCTCAGCAGGAACGCCTCTTATTCCTGGGATTTGTACCACTGCCCAACACACATAATTCAAAGGTTCCCCGAGTTACATAGCCCCTGTTCGGAGACATTCTTCCCCTAGGCTATGTGACCCTGTTGGAGAACTGGTTATGACTGACTTGGTTTTGTATGCCAATTATCAGTTATGTATGGATCCAGACACATGTGTATACGGTTTGAGTTGCTTTTTATTATCTATTTTGTATTATAACGATTTTAGAGACAATAATCTTATGCAAACATTTATCAGCCTCTTTGTAATAAACAACCTGTTTACTACAAGAGTAAAATCAGTTCATTCGGTAAAAGGTTTAACGTATTCACCTGTTGTTGTCAGTTCGGTGTCGTTTAGAACCTTTCCTTTCAGTATGCTATTAACCTATATTTGTAACAGGTTTGCATAAGTACCATGATGGTGTTTCTCGATTAATCAGCAAACTTTAAGTCTGATTTAACTTCAGCAGACCTTCAGTTTGACCTAACCTTGATAGAGTTATAGCCGTTTTATGAAAATATACTTGTATTTATATATGACGTTTGGGATAGCATGCTTTGGCTTAATATGTTATATCACGTTGGCAAACTTCTCCAGGTAAGTAAACGGGTCCCACGGTTGAATGGGATTTGTACGAATTACTTACCTTAGGCAAGAAGAGTCTACTAATGATATCCCCCTTACAGTTACTACATGCCCGTCAAAATATATAGTTATGATAACATTACTTCTTGTGAAAGTAACGTCATTACTTTAGTAAAACATTGTTTGGAAATCATTTACAGTTTAACGATTATACTCTTAACTAGGTTCTAAATAGCTATGTAATAAAGTAACTAAGGCATTATCCCTACCTTAAACGATTACTCGAGAATAAGAACAAGAACAGATCAGCAACTCGCCAATGAAACTACGCTTATCAAGACGGTTGGTCGTTAATAGGGCTTCGGAACCTCGTTTCTTGCAAAATCTTCGCGAAAACAAGCTGTCAAAACGTCAGGAAACTTCGGGCATGAATTCCTAGGTTGTGTGTGTGTAAAATATGGTGTTTTAGGATGATTTGGTTCAAACCCGTAGCTGCCCTATTTATAGTCAATTTCGGGCTCCTTCACGTCACGCGAAGCAGTGGTCTAACATGTCAGGCCACGCAGCTTACCAGAACGTGCCACGTGTTGACACGTAGTTGGACACGTGTATCAGATTACTTAACGAAGTTTCACGGAGCGCAAAGGAATACTTCACGTCGCACGAAAGACCCTTTTCCTCGGTTTCAATGTCAGCTACTTCGCGTAGCGCGGAGAATTTTGAAAATGATATGCTAAAAGTAGTTATTAATTTATTAACAAAATAAACGCTAATCTAGACACTAAGTAATAATTCTAGACTCTTAACTTAACTAAAACTACTAACCGGCAAGTGAACTGGTCGACTCTAGTCCAGCTAAGTAAGTCCAGATATCGAACCCACGAGACTCTTTAAATTACGTAAACTAGCTAAATTAGACTCAACTACAAACGCGACTATTTATTTATTATTATTGGGGGTTTTACTAAAAACAAATATTAAACTAATATTAAATTAATCACTAAGACTTAAAGACGACTTAAACCTAGACTTAATTCAAATGATGACAAACAACCACCTAGGCTAGAATCCCTAATGCATCAATTATCAAATAGTTGGAAAATGCTAAGTTATAGAACCAGGATCTTAAAATAGTCACTTAAAGAAAACCCGAACAGGACCCCTGACCCTTCTCAAGAAGACACCTATGGATCTCTATTAAGTTCTTAAAAACACCAGTTTAATTAACTCGCTTACGGTCGCTAATTATTTTATGACAAGTACCTCTATAAGAAATCCTACCTTACAGCGCGGAAATCAAAGGTAGTTTAAAGTATTCACTCGACTAGATAAACAAAGCTGAAAAATCAAACTTAGACGGACTCCTTACGAAGAACTAAATCTAGCAATCTTGATCAACCGAGACTTATCATACAATCTATCACCGTACAGTTATTTAGATAGCAGCACACTTAAGTGTATTTGATTAATTATTATTGTTCCTATGGTTTTATTGCAAATCAACCATAAACTAGTCAAAACACACAGTAGATGACCTAACAGAATCCTATCATATGACAGATAATCACTAAGGAAACTGTGAAACAATAAAACTCGTCAGACAATCATAAGCACACATATGCATCGAATAAATAACAAGAAAACTCTTACTTAATCATAAACCATAACAAAAACAAAGTCAACTAAAATCCAATATCAACAAACGTTCATCATAAACCTAGGTGGTTTAGGGGTTTAGCCAACAACCATACTCAAGAACAAACCAAAATAAATAAATTCAAATAATGAGTTCATAACGAAAACAATAAATTCGAACCGAATAATAATAATGTTTGGATGAGTAGGTATTGAACTCGAACGCTATCTGCTCGAACCAATGGCTTTCTTCACTCTTCTTATGGCTGCCTGGTCTTTTCGTTTGCCTCTAAAATTGTGTGTCAACCCAAAATAAAGAAAATTATTTATATTGTTGCCATTCAAAAGCCAATGTAGCCGACTTCCCATTCTGTTGTGGTTAAACCCTTTTTTTATTAGTTTCTTTCTTGGAGGAAAAGATTCTTCAATTATTGTTATATTTTCGTATTAGGTCCCTCCAAAACGCAAAAAACAACTTCTAATCGTGTTGACCTTGAATAATAATAAAACAAAAGTTAATAGGTTTTCAATCTAAGCCAATTTTCAAATAACCAGTTCGTTGGCTATTCATCTGAATCAACTTATTTTATTCTTTTTAATTGAAAGCTTTAGAGCATTATTTATATAACCTTAAACATATAGAAGTAAACAAAATTAATAGGTATGAATGTTATTTAACATTTTACTCGCCATCTCAAGTTTAATATAAATACTCCATATTAGCTCGGTTTCTCATGAAACTTTTAAAATATAAATATGAGCCACTAGGAGTAACATTAAATAAAAAACTAACTCAAAACAACTTAAAAGTTTAGGGAATATTTATATAATATTTGTATATTTTAGATCACATCAAAAAACCAGAATTTTCATTTTTTATCCTTTATCTTTCAAAATTGACATATTTAGCCCAAAATTAGATAAGTTATTTTCACGGTGTTACACACAGGCGGAGTGTTTAAACCTAATTCTTAGAAAGGGAAAAACATTTAAACCTTAGAAGGGATTAGAACCTTAAACGTAGAGAGGTGACCAAATCCCTAGGAATGCATTTACTTCTTAGTCGGGATCCTGATTCTGCAAAACACTTGAACCTTTATGAGGGTGGTGTTAGCTTGCCTAACACCTCTCTGATGCTTAAGTCATTAATGGGATTCAAAAAATAATGTAAAAAGAAATAAATAATTGGAATAGTAAGGTTAGGATACATACTATACCAAGTTAGAAATGGAATTCTAACTTACATGAAGTAGAGATTAAGGTGGACAACATTTAAGGATCTTGGAAGAATTCTGCCACCCAAAGTGGACAATTGATATGCTCCTTTACCTACTTCCGCATCTATCAAGTATGGACCTTCCTATTTTTGTGCTAATTTTCCATCCTTAGGATTCGTGGTATTTTGGAAGGCTTTCCTCAATACTAGATCATGAACTTGAAATCTTCTAACTCTAGCGTTTTTGTTGTACGAATTCGTTATCCTTTGTTGGTATTCCGCAATACAAAAATGAAAATGGTTTAAGGGGTTTTCAAAGTGTTTAACTCTTTCAACAAATTTTATTTAATTAAAACATTCATTGGTTTATTTATATTAATTAAAAAAACAACATATGAAAAGATGGTAATAACAATAATCATAATAATAATAATCCAAGAATAGTTCTAGTGATTTGCGTGGGTTTATGAATAATTAATCATGATTATGGATGTTTTAAATGTACATTCAACACTACAAGGGTGATGAAAAATAAAATTGTATAGAAATGATCACGGGTTTGCAAAAGCAACGCACAATATCAACAAATGAAATGATACATAAAAGACCAATTTCATTAAAGATCAAAACGGGTTGGGTTTTCGGATTTGAAAATTTACGAATGTTACAAAAAAGGAGGAGATTTACTGCCATGAAGCGCAAGAAATGCTGGATTCCGAAACTTTGAATTTAACACTTTTGACTTTTAGTCCCTTGACTTTGATTAAACACAATAATGACACAAAATACCTACAATACATAAACTCGAGTTTGTGAGTTAGTTTGAAATATTCCAACAATATAAACAAATATTATCCGATATAACTAACTTAAACGAACACGAATTATATATATATATATATATAAATCGAAAATTTAAATACGTCGGATTTCGGGTTTGAAATTGACGGATGCCACATATAAGTATATAACACAAAGAATTGAATCAAGATCAAGCGGGATTCATATACATAACATCAACCTCAATTCAATAGTTTAACATGAATTAAGTCTATATCTTTATAACTCAACCGTAGAAATCTAACACAAATCATTAGAAACCCAAAAACTATATTAACTGAACATTAACTAACCCATCCCAGGCAAATCGAAGTATTTTAGCCTCCCATATCAATTGTAACAATCATAACATAAGTATAATGAGTAGACATGTTAAAAAAAACATAAATAAACCTCTAACAATGAAGAAAATATGAAAACCGACCGAAGACTCACTTAAGTTCATTTCTTGCTTTGAATCGTTCTTCTTGCTTCCAGCTGCTCCTCCTTGTTTCTGGATCATTCTCTCTGGTTATGATGAAGGAATCACTTAAAAAGGTCGACAATCGACTATTAAAAGACTTTCCAAAACTTCTGCCCCAACAGGTTGAAGGCGGACCGTCAGGAGATCCCTAGTAGTCTGTCTCAATGCTGCAACCGACACTGACGTCATCCATCGCATAATAAGTCAAATCAAGCAGTGGAAGGTGTGGCAGGCCGTCAAGATACAGGAAATCAGACTCTTATTTTTGTCTTTTCCTCTTTGTTGTTTAAGTCTTGATATCCGTAGTGAAACGTCGAAAATGACAAGTTTCCTTCGTTCGTACCTCAAAAACAATATAATACGAAACTAAGTACATATTCTCCACAAAACTAGTAAAAATTAACCAAAAGGGGGGGGGGGGTACTTAAACTATGTATAATTTATATCACATCAACTAATGTCATATGTTATAAAATAGTCTGTTGGGACCACTCATAATGATTGCTGACAAATCATTCATCCAAAAAGGGATCACAAGGGTACACATCACCTCCCTAACACACTTGGAGTGTTTGGCACTCGAAAAATGGTTGCTCGATTTTGGCTTTGTTTGGATTCTGTTTGATTTGAGCTACTGTTGGGTTTGTAAATGAGGCAGGCAAACAAGGAGCAAGCCTCGCCTTGTGGAGGACCAATAGTAACCCCATATATATATATATGTGTGTGTGTGTGGTTAGATTAAAATAAAAACTCATTTGAATTGTGAAAACTCTAGAAACTCATTCTCAATCACATGTTTTTAATTAAAGTTTAAATCTTGTGATCCACAATTAAAGTTAATAAAAAATGTAAACATATATATAATATTTTCTTTCTCCTGAAAACATATATAAAAATTAATAAAAAATGTTTTTTTTATTTTTCGATGTTTTGTATTAAATGTAACAACATATATTACGTGTCTAACGAAAAAAAGACAACTATGCTATACAGGGTTTTCACAACTTTTATATATATATATATATATATATATATATATATATATATATATTGATTTCTTCCTGCGGATGAAGTACAGCAAGCAAGTGGCGACGATGTCCGAGCTTGTGAACGTATTTTGGGAGGAGGGTATGCTGGAGCATAACACCGGCCACGGAGTATTCGACTCCGGAACCGACCCGGGTTTCCTGGACGTACTCGAAAAGCACCCAGAAAACTCCGACAGGGTCCGAAACATGGTCTCCATCCTTAAACGAGGCCCTATTTCCCCATTCATTACGTGGCACTCTTCTTCTTCTTCTTCTTCTCCTGCTACTGTCTCACAATTGCTCACGTTCCATACGCAAGGTAACCCCACCCTTACCCTAACTATTAATAATTTATTTAAGGGTCTCCAAATTAATTCAATTCCAATATGAATTTACTTCCTTATCCTATTGAATTGAATGAATATACTTGTACACAAGCCATCTTATATTACAGGAATCCAAGATACAAACTCATGCTTCTCTTATCCAAGATAGCTTTATTATTATATATATATATATATATATATAAAAGTAAAGTTGAAGGTTGGTGCCGCATGGCCCTGATTGGGCCAAGCGGTACCACTCAACTGGCCAATTTTTTTTAAAAATTTTTCTGTTTTATTGGTTAAATGATATTTCTTTTTGGTTTTTTTTTCTAGATTCGTAACGAATGTTTTGTTTTTTGTTTTACCGAATTTGTGTCGACTCACCGCCGGGACTAACAATACTCGGGTTTTTCTGACTCACCTTTATTTCTAGATTCGTAACGAACATTTTGTTTTTTGTATTACTGAATTTGTGTTGACTCACCGCCATAACGCCTGGGACTGACAATACTCGGGTTTTACTGACTCACCGCGCAACGTCCAGTATCGACAACGCTCGGGTTTAACCACACCCAGGTTTTACCGAACTTAATTTTAGTTTCTGTACCGTAACAAATGTAAACGAAATTGACAAAATTCACGTTGACCCTCCGCCGGAAAGCCCGGATTTTACCAGCGCCCCAGTTTTACCGACTCACCACCGGAACGTCCGAATACGAGTCGACTTTCCGTTGCCCGTTGCAATGATCGGGTTTTACCAACGCCCTGGTCTACCGACTGAATAAACATTGTTTTAAATATGTTAATAAAAGAAAATTATAATATGTTATATGAATGTCGTAGAGCCACTGCCTTAGCGTCTAGGACTGACCGAAGTCACCCCATTAGCTCACCTCAATTTTTATTTTTATTTTCTGTTTTCATTTTAATTAAGTTCCAGTACCATAACGAACGTAGCTAATATTGACCAAATTCGCGGTGACTCGCTGCCGTCGTCCGGGACAACCGACGCCACCCCCATCTGCCAACCTCAATTTTTATTTTTATTTTTTTGTTTCCATTTTGTTTTACTTCCAGTACCATAACGGACGTAGCTACTATTGACTGAATTCGAGTCGATTCGCCACTGCAATGCCAAGTTTTACTGACCGATTTTACCGCGCAACGCGCGGGTAAATTACTAGTTTCTTGTATAAATCATGTACCTAATATTTAAGCAATTTTATTTTATGAATCAAACAGAATACATCAATTCCCTCGTCGAAGCAGACAAAGTTGGTGGGAAAACAATCTGCGGTGGAACATTTCTCAACGTTGGATCATGGAACGCTGCCCTGTTAGCTGCAGGCACTGCAATTTCAGCAATGAAGTACATACTCGATCACCATGCCAAAATATGCTATGCTCTCGTCAGACCACCCGGTCACCATGCTCAGCCCACTCAAGCCGACGGCTACTGCTTTCTAAACAACGCAGCTCTTGCAGTTCAAACCGCTTTGGACTCCGGTTGCAAGCGGGCTGCAGTTATTGATATTGATGTTCATTATGGTAATGGAACTGCAGAGGGGTTTTACAGGTCTGATAAAGTTCTTACGGTTTCTCTTCATATGAATCATGGTTCCTGGGGCCCCTCTCATCCTCAAAGTGGAGCGGTGGATGAGGTCGGTGTAGGGGCGGGATTTGGGTATAATTTAAACATACCGTTACCGAATGGGACGGGAGATAAGGGGTATAAGTATGCAATGAATGAGGTGGTTGTTCCAGTGGTGAGAAAGTTTGATCCTGATATGATGGTTTTTGTTGTTGGCCAAGATTCAAATGCTGTAAGTTGTTATTTTGGATAAAGATTTGTCGGGTGGTAAAACGGGCAGGTCGGGCAGGTTTAATTAGGGGTGTAAGAGAGCTGAGGCAAGTTGAGCTTGGCTCATTTAACTTACCTGAGCTCAAGCTCGGCTCGTTTAACATACCATAGCTCGAGCCCCGCTTGCTCAAAATACTAGAGCTCGAGCCTAGAGCTCGAGCCTGGCTTGTTACTTTAAACATACCAGAGCTCTAGCTCGGTTTGCTTAACTTACCTAAGCTCGAGCTCGTTTAACCTACTTGGGCTTGAGCTTGGCTCGTTTAAGTTACTTGAGCTCAAGCTCGGCTCATTAAACTTACATGAGTTTGAGCTCAGCTTTTGAGTAGCTTTTCAAGCTCGGGCTTGTCTTGTTTTTTGTTTATTAATTATTGTATTGACAAATTCATATGAATTTATGATTACATAAATTATTTTTGTATATATTTGTATTTATATTTTTTCTATAATGTAGTACTTATTATTTAGTTATTTTTATCATAGTTTTATACAAACTAACAATTATTATATAAATAATGGGCATGTTTATGCCGGTGAGC
Source organism: Bidens hawaiensis (assembly GCF_021521415.1). Taxonomy (NCBI): domain Eukaryota; kingdom Viridiplantae; phylum Streptophyta; class Magnoliopsida; order Asterales; family Asteraceae; genus Bidens; species Bidens hawaiensis. Next base: position 126,764 of record NW_027505359.1, read on the forward strand.
CTATTTGAGTTTGATAAGTGAAGCTCGATCTCAGGTTCGTTTGTTAAACTAGCTTATGTTTAGCTCGCTTACACCCCTAGGCGGTTTGGATGGTGACGTAATAGGTCAAAACAGTTATGTGTTGGCTTGTCCTGGCTTTTATAAACTTTATAAATAGTTGTTAACACATTGGTTTTGATTTAACATTATTACAATAATAATTTAGATCTTTGGATAACACAAGGTTATATGCTTGAAAAATAGTTTTTGGGCAGCTTTCGACCCATTTGACCCAATCCTTTTAACCTAGGTTTTCTTTATATTCGATCCATTTGAGATATAAAACGACCCAAATCAACTGTTCACTTATATACGGGCCGAATTTGCCAAAATGGAGGTACTGGTCCATTAGTATAGTTTGACTTTTTGAGGTCAAATCACTTATTTAAATCATTAATTATCTATGAAAGTTAAATAACAACTTTAAACAGTAACACAACGTTTAATAACTAATATTTGCAGTTTGATCCAAATGGAAGACAATGTTTAACCATGGAGGGTTATCGAGACATTGGGAAGATAATTCGCAATCTAGCAGATGATCACAGCAACGGGAGAATATTAATTGTGCAAGAAGGTGGATATCACATAACATATTCGGCTTATTGTCTTCACGCAACTCTTGAAGGGGTGCTTAATCTTCCAAATCCTCTGTTAGATGATCCTATTGCTTATTACCCTGAGGATGACACAGCTGCTGTGAAAGCAGTTGACTCAATCAAACACCAGCTAACACAGGTTGTACCATTCCTGAGAGAAGCCAACCAATAGCATTTTTTATTTTTATTTTTATGTATGTGAAATTGATTCCAGATACTGTTTTTAAATCATTATAAATGTAGTAATTCGGTAAAATAACAAAAGTATACAACGTTTTACTTTTAAAAACACTAATTCATATATTTTCTACACCATTTTGTTTTTTTTCTATGCAATAATTTATATAATTTGTTTTACTAACAAGTTATTTATTTATTATAAGTTTATTAAATAAGTATTCTCATTTTTTAGCTCTCTCTCTCTCTCTATTAGTACACGTTGAAAGCCTTGAGCACGTGTGAAGACGCGGTTTATTCCATTTACAGTGAGTGAACAATGCTTGTCGTGAGTTAAGTACCATTTGGTTTTTACATCTCGATCACTAATACCCACAAATGCATTTGGTCAGCTATCACATTAGATTCTCGTCAATCCTTTCAAAGCACTCATCTCTCTCCACCCACATTAGATTCTCGTCAATCCTTTCAAAGCACTCATCTCTCTCCACCCGTGCATTCTTATAAATCCTTACACTTCCACATCATCTCCGCTTTTAATATTTAGTTTTGATAATCAAATCAAATTATATGTATAAGTTAACTGAATGCAAAATACATTGTGAGGCAAAATAGTTTATATAAATTAAGAAAAAACAGTTGAACAAGGAGCAAAAAACTATATTAAACGCAACCGGTAAAGAAAACATAACTGAACACCAAGATTCAGCTACATGTGCACCAAACCTCTAAACAACTACACGAATTTTACAAGAAACAAGATTCAGTCAGTTTGACTAATAACATACAACATTTGGTCAACAACAAAAACCAGGCCGGGATCATGTCGGTCATAGCAGCAGACCTGCTCTCAACATCTGCAAGCCACACGGTGACCCATTACTGAACACTACTCGGTCCAACACTCATAGGGTTGGTTGCCACCTGGCGAAAAGATTGTTCATGGACTGAAATATTAGCATTCCCACCACAATCACCACCATTTGTGGCACCTTGATTTAAAAGGCTAACAAGTGCGAGAAAAAATTCCATTCTTGTCACATCCCTGTTGGCCTGGTTATGCAATATAATGTTGTCAATTCGCTAAAGAAACCGTTATTAACATAAGTTAATGTTGCATAGTGTTACCTCTACGGTAAAGTGGGCCCATATTTTGTCGTTACGCGACTCCATCACCCCTTTCAAGATGGTTAATCCTAATCCTTTAATACCATCAGCTATCTCCAAAAACGAGCCTCGTTCTTCACATAGCATCTGCAACCCGACACCAGACACATAAGCAAGCATACAGGTGTCACTTAATATATTTACTCATGGACGGTTGAAATGGGCTATTTTCTTTTATCTCAAATGCGTCAAATGAAAAGGTTCAGCTAACAGGCCCAAAGAGCTACAGCAAAGCTGAGCCAAAATGGGCTCAGGCTCGAGCTCGAGCTCGCAATTAATGAGCCTGCTTGGTTCAGCTCGTTTATATTAATGAGCTGAAAAGCCAAGCCAGTTTGTGGCACAGTGAACCAGGTCGTTAAGTTGCTATTACACATTGATATAAAAAAGGCAGGAAAAAACAAAATATTAACACACATGATGCAAAATTTATAAACTAATAATATTATATGTAGTATGTTTTGTTTTGTTCCAATTTTTTTAAAGATCAAGGCAGATTCAAAATATTATGTGTTACTTTTGTTCAATCTTTTTATATGTTATTATTATTACTAGCCTTTGAACCCGTGTATTACACGGGATTTGTCAAATGACTGAAATTTAAGTATTTAATCATACGTAATTTAGGGATTTTCTTTTGAATTTATAAATTAATTTTAACATCATCACACACACTTCAAATGTTACATATTTAAATTTTGCATTTTCTTAAGATTGAAATAATGTTTTATGATGACATAAAATCAATTATTGGTACCTAAACATATTAAAGATGTTTTATATGATTAATACGAATGTAAGTTAAATAGTGTTTTACAAATTGTAAGATTATAAATATTGTATTTATTCAACAAATTTGAAGTACACACATAACTAAGTATCTATTATAAACATAGGTCACTAATTATTATACGATAATGGTTCGTAAATTATTATTTAAATAATTAAATAAATCAATGTTTGATTTAACCTTATTATAGATATTCAATGGTTTATATGTTTTTTTTTTAGAAATTATGGTCAAATTTAGTAAAATTAGATGCAATGGGTTAGTAAAAGTAAATGTTATTTAAATTACATTAAATACTTTTTTTCATATGGGTTACAACTAATGGGTCATACCAATTAAACCCATGACCCATGGATAGCATGGGTTAAGGAGAGTGGAGATTAGAAATATGAGGAAAATTAAAGTTAAGATTGAATGTGGTTAGGACACATCATCATTATTATTTTTGTTTATTAGTATAGGTAGATTACTGCTATTATATACATATTAAAATTTGGAGTGTAGTTTAAACGAGCGAGCCATAAGCTGAGTCGACCTTGGCTCGGTTCGTTTACAAACAAGCTTTTTAAACAGTCTTAGTCATCCTAAGGGCATTCAACATACTGCATGTCTTTGGGAAATAAAATGCCAGCTGGCAGCTGGTGCCGGTACCTACCTCCACAAGCATTTGACGAGGTGAACTGAGATCCTCGACAATTATAGGGCAGACCATTGATTGTGAACCGACCTCGTATGCCCATGTTATACCTCCTTCAAAGTTGTCCCTCAACAATACCCCACCGTCCTTGCTCACAAGCTACAGTTGAATCAAATAACAGAAACCAGTTAACATACAGTTCTTCCAAAAACGAGCTATAATTTGATCTAAAAACATACCTTTGATTCACCCGTTTGTTTTAGCTTGTCTGCATGCTTTGTAACACTTTGCAGGAAAACCATGTGCTTGATGGTGCGTTCTAGCAATGCATCGATGCTACACTGTTTATAGTAACAAAGATAATATAAGAAAAGCATACACTTTATATGTAGCATGATGGGTCGCGTCGGGTTGGGTTGGGTACCAAGTTGAAACGGGTCATCGGTCAAAATGAACATCCCAAGGTCAGGTCGACACTTTCAACCCTTTTTCTTTTTAAACAATTAAACTGTTAATTATGATTGCAATAAAAGTTAAAATCTTTGTATACGGGGTCTTTTAGGTCATCTAGAACAGGCCAATTTGGGTCTATTAAAATTTGACAACGGGTTAAAAAGGCCGCATTCTTATAAAACTTGTTAACTTAGGATCAAAATGAGCTTAACACCACCCACAACTATTTTGACCCGTCACCCAACCCGCCCTGTTTGTCTGCAAAGCTTACTTTTGAAATAAAACACAACCCAAATCGACTCGTATATAAGAAGACGGGCAAAAATGTCACCTTTACTTCTGGTAAAAGCCAAACCTTGGGGTCGCAAAACATCAAATTTTAAGTTCTATAAACTCAAAACTAATATGTAGAAAGCTATTTTTACCTTGGCACTATTTGGAACAATTTCTCTTAATTCTTTCATACGATCTTGAATCATTTGGCGATCTTTAGGTCTAGGTCTCGGGTTTTCTCCCGGTTTTAGCCTCTTACGACTAGATTTGCTGGCATCATCACTCTTTTTAGCATACCCAGATGTAAAACCGCAATCTTTCTTCAAATCCCGTCTTTGGTCAACCCAAGAGTTGACTTGTGATGAGATAATAGAACTGGAATCAGAGAAGTTCCCCCCATCTTCTTTAGAAACCCCAGACTTATAAGAAAAAGACCGTGTTACCCCTGCATTTTTCACACATTTGTGCCCCCCAATCACATTAATTCCCGGATTAGCCCAACAGGGTGATGAATATGATAAACTATCATCTGCAATTTGTTTGGAAGTTGAGTGAGTCTTGGAGACAACTGCATCTAGAAGATGATCACTGGCAGTTGATGAATAGATTCCGCTATCGGATTCTCCATCATAAACTGTGAATGAGTCTAAAACTGCACAATCGTTTGGCTCCATTCGGTTATTAGTAAAGGTATCCTGATTTCCACTGAATAGTTTGGTTTTCAAATCCATTCCCACAATGTCAAATAAGTCATTGCTTGATGGAGGTTTTAAACATGTTTTTTCTGATGACATTGTAAGTGCCTGAAATAGTTCGTGCTCTAGGTTTCCGTTATTGGAAGTCAACTTGACCTGCGTCAACTGCTCGTCTGCAAGATAAACACAAGTTTTAATGAATGGGTCGACTCGGTTATGTTTTATCTCTAAACCGAAATAACCAAATTGTAACCAGAATAGCTGACGTAACTGAACCGAAATAACCAAACCTAATAAAAAAACTGACAGTTTGGTTTTATGTTCTTTGAAAAACCGATTTTTGGGTTCGGTTCCGGTTTTGCTATACCCAAAAACTGAATTAAACTGTGACCGAAAAAACCGATTTAAAGTAATTTACAAGAAATTAGTGACCGGTAATAATCAATTATTTATTAATTAACAAAAAAGTTTAAACCCAAAGTTTCAGGCCCATTTTCAATATTTGGCCATTTTTATATCCAAAATTTTCAAGCCAAAAAAGTTTAGGTCTAAATGTGTAATAATCAATAATTTTATAACAAAAAATTTAGGCCCAATGCTTCAGGCCCATTTTCATCATTTGGGCCACTTTTTTACACAAAATTTTCAAGGCCAAATGGTAAAAATGAAAAAACTGAAACCGAACCCACTGTAAAAACAAAAGTCCGAAAAAACCGAAACCGAGCGTTTTCAAAAATCGATTTTCGCTTTTTGGTTCCGTTTGAGTCTCAAACCGACCCATGCAAACCCCTAGGTCAAGCAGATGAAGTTAAAAACTAGCTAAAAAAGTATCACACATATATATATATATCAAAAGGGTTTTAAGTCACCTATATATTTATTTTAAAATTATATAGTATTAAATCATGTTTGGCATGCTAATTGTTCATAAAAAATTTTACAAAAACCGTTTCAGGTCAATCGAGAATCCGACCCGCCATGTGGCCACCCTCTAGCTGAATCTAAACTTAGGGCACACTTACCAAAACGGGCATCTGGAAAAGATCGTTGACCCGAGCTTGCAACATTGTTCGACTCTGTGATCCGAGACATCATAATATCATTCCCATTATCTCCCAAAAACGCATCCGATACAATATGCTGTTTTAACGGGCCATAGTTTGTTGAAAATGGATCAAAAGCAGTTTGTTGACCACTGCTTCTAGAAGCCTGAGGGGAGTGGACATGAGCTCGGGTGGGGCCCGTTCGGTTGCATACTTCAGGAGTATAAAGGGAACGGTCTGTCGCTTTAGTTTTCCTTGATGAATGACAGACGGGTTCCTGAAGATTTTGAATAATATTGTAGTTTTCTGATAATAACGCACCGGGAACGCATCCGAGTTGAGAAATTAAACTACTGACATCATTCACAAATCCCATATTCTCCATGATCTGTAATAAAATATAGCAGATTGAAACAAATTATATTATTTAAATGTGTAATGTAATTATGAAAATTAGAAGACCAAGATTGACTTACAGTTGAGGTTGCACCAAGTTGAACAACACCGTGAGGAGGAACAGGAATAACCGCTATTGTCTGTTACAAAAAAATAGAGAACCATTACAATTTTGCAGGCAAGAAATTTTAATAATTACTGGAATTTTAAATCTAAATATTTACTTTACCTGAATGCCAGCTGAGAATTGTGTATAAACCTCATTCGATACCTGTGAGCACATTGAAAAACAGATTGTTACTATTATTATTAATCAAGTTAACAGAAAGTATTATTAAATTTAGAATTAAAAGACAGATTGTTAATGCTATTATTATTTTTTTTGAAGGTGTTAATATTATTATAATCGTTTTTATTAATTAAGTTAGTCGAAAGCGTATCTTATCCACAAAACCTCGTAAAGTAATTTATATAAAATAGTTATTTTTGCTATGATCAAACTAACATTAAAAAAAACATATTTTTATTATTATTAATTAACTTAACCATATGTGTATTTTTATTATTATTAATTAACTTAACCATATGTGTATTTAATGCATAAAACCTCGTAAAGCATTTTATATAAAAAAAAATAATAGTGTTGTTAATTAAGTTACCCACGTGTATTTTAATGCATAAAACCTAGTAAACCAATTTTATATAAAAAATATATAACAAATGTTTTTATTAAAATAACATTAAACACAAATTGTATTATTATTAATTAATTAATTAAGTTAACCAAAAGAGTATTTAATGCATAAAACCGCGTAAAGCATTTTATATTAAAAAAATAGGTCATTATATTATTAAAATAACATAGCTTTCTTAATAATATTTGACACTAATTATTCATAGAAATTCTATAAAACTTGAACAAAAAATGTTTTGGGTTAACCTAGCCTACACAGAACGGTCAAACATTAGGCCTTCTTTCTAGCCAGTTAGAGTGACCTCTAATGAGTTAATCTAAAAAGATAAAATTTAGACCTCGGGTGGATGGACACCTAGGATTTTGTTATCCCGTATAATCCACTGATGATTTCTAGTAAATGCAACCCTCCCGACTAATCTGAAATAATGTTAAAAACATAGTAAACAATAAATTACAAAACAAAAAATGAAGCTTAGAGACTCACCCTTCTCCTAAAAGATTGATGTAGTTGTCTTTCATCATTTTCGTTACAAGCAGGTCGATTTTATTTGTGGTTTGAACCCCATGCACGCCATTAGTATAAATCACGGGTTCATAATAACATTCTTCCCATATTAAAAGCCTAAAATAAAAAAAATAAAAAAATAGTTAGCAATGGACAATAAAAATTATTCCATAAGTAACCAC